>NW_007730935.1:122453-124933 GCF_000696425.1 Galeopterus variegatus | reverse complement strand
CGCCGCCGCGCTTCCCAAGTGGCGCACCTATCCAGTGTGCCACCGGGCCGGCCCGATCACTTTCATTTTTTAAAATTAATAAATTTATTAAAAATTTTTAAGTTGTAGTGGTGTATGCATAACAAAATTTACCATTTTAGCCCTTTTTAAGGGTTGAGTTTGGTGGCATTAAGCACATTCACACTGCTGTGCGACCATCACCACCGTCCATCTCCAGAACACTTCATCTTCCCAAACCGGGACCCCGCCCCCACTAACCACTAACTCCCCATTGCCCTCCCCAGCAACCACCATTCGACGCTTTTGTCTCTATGAACTTGACTACTCTAGGGACCTCATATAAGTGGAATCATACACTATGTGTCTTTTTGTGACTGTCTCACTTAGCACACTGATCTCACTTAGCATCACGTCCTCAAGCTTCGTCCGTGTTGTAGCATGCGTCAGAACTTCCAGGGCTGGGTTTTGTAGGGTGTGTAGGAGTTCGCCAGGCAGGTGAGGGGAGAGTGGGTGGGGAAGGGGCGCTCCAGGCAGAGGGGCTGGTGTGCAGCCTGCAGTATCTGCTGCACCTGAGGTCTTGCCTGTCCTGTACTCAGGGCAAACAGCTGTGGTCCTCCCTGACTCACCTTCCTCTCGCTCCAGCATGAATCTTGGGCCAACACTGTTGGCTCCCCCCGGAATCTGGCTGCTCTCCCCACCTGCACTGCACCCTCCTGCTCGGAGCCAGCAGCATCTCTTGGCTGGTTCTTCACAGTAGCTCCTAACTCCCTCTCTGCTCCGTCCTGCCCACTGCACCCTCACCAGGCAGTGTGTGGTCCCCAGACCAGCAGCATCGGCATCAGAAATGCAGACTCCCGGGTCCTGCCCCAGACCTGCCACATCGGGATCGGAAATTCAGGCAGATCCCCAGGGGATCCGTGGACACATTAAAATGTGAGGAGCCCACCCGGCTGGCTGCTTCAGTGCAGCTGCCAGAGTGAGCCTTGTAAGAGCTAGGTCAGGTCAAATTTCCTCTGCTAAAACCCTGCAGTGACTTCCATTCCACAGATGGTCAGAGCTGAAGTCCCCACCGATCTGCCCCCTCACCCCTGACCTTATCTCCTGAATCCCTTGCCTCCCAACACTGGACCTTAGGGCTCTGCCTTTGCTGTCCCCTCGTTCCCTGGGAAGCTCCTCCCATCACCATGTGGCTCATTCCCACTTCTGCCTTCCCGACTGCCCCGTGTAAACAGGAGCCCGCACCCCAGCCGTCCTTTCTCTATTTTCCTCTTTTCTGTGGTTGACTAAATGCTGGCCCCCTCAAAGGCATCAGGTCCCCAGAACCTGTGAATGTTACCTGAGGTAGAAAAAGGAGTTTTGAGGATGGGATTAAATTAAGGCTTTGAGATGGGGAGATTAACTTGGATTATCTAAGTGGGTCCTAAAAGCCATCCCAAGTGTCCTTATGGAGGGGAGGCAGAGGGAGATTTGACATGGGCAGAAGGGAAGAAGGGAGTGTGACCACAGGGCCAGAGACTGGAGTGATGCGGCCACAAGCCAAGGAACACTGGCAGCCACTGAAACTGAAGCAGTGAAAATCGGATGCTGCCCGGAGCCCCCCGAGGGAGCACAGCCCCGCTGGCACCTTGAGTTCAGCTCAGCGATGCTGATTTTGGACTGCTGGCTGCTAGAACTGAGAGAGAATACATTTCTGTTGTTTTAAGCCACCCTGTTGGTGGGAAGTCATCTCAGCAGCTGCAGGAAACTAATATACTCCCCACAGCACGTTTAACCATCAGAGACAGTAACATGCTTACTTCTCCACCATCTGTTGCCCTCGCTAGGAAGACAGTGACCTGAGGGCAGGGACCTGGCACTTGGCAGGTGCTCAGCGACTATGAGCTGAATGCATGGGGACCGTCCTCCTGCTGGCTCTGGTGGCTTCCAGGCCAGCCGTTCCCCCCGCCTTCTCCCTGCCCTGGCTACTCCTGGCTCTGCCCTGCCCACGCCGGGAGGCCTCCTCTTCCCGTTCACGAATGAAGATCGAAGTGTCCAAAGGTGTACACTGCAGAGCACAGTGGCCCTGAGCACGCCTGGTTCCCTCCACGGAGGAGAGCCCGGCCAGTGGCAGAAGCCGCGGCCACCGGCACAGTCGTGAGGCTCACCGAGACACAGACCCGGTCCTGCCCACGCCCAGAGCGGCACCTGGGAGGACCGCAGACAAGAAGGAGAGGGGGAGCTTCAGGGCTGTGCTTTCGCACTGTTTGTTTGGGTTTTTTACTGCTAAAATGTTGGCCTAATTCCTCTTTCAGGTTTCTCTATGTGAATATATACCTTTTCTCTGCAAAATTGCAACTCTAGCATACAGACTGCTGTATACACTGTGTTTTCCATTTTCTCTCTTGTGGGTCTTTGTCGTGTCAGGCTTCAAAACATGACGTCTAGGGCCGGCCTGGTGGCGCACTGCGCTAGTGCGCCGCTTGGGAAGTGCGGCGGCGCTC
>NW_007730935.1:110490-121669 GCF_000696425.1 Galeopterus variegatus | reverse complement strand
CCGTTGCCGGTCCTGGTCTGGTACGGAGGCGACACTGAGGGTTGCGATCCGTTGCCGGACACGGAAAAAAAAAGACAAAAAAAACCCCAAAAAAAACCCCATGACGTCTAAAGACTTAAGACTTCCACTCTGAGGGTGCGTCCCAGTTTACTTAATGGAGCCTCTGTTTTGTGACTTTTTGGTTCTTTGCAGTGTTGGAGTCTCAGAAACTGAAGTCAGAAGGAACCTCAGGAGATACAGAGACCACTTCCCTGTCACCCACCTGGGGGACAAGGAATCCATTCACCCCAGTATGGTTTCCCCAGAGCCGAGAGCTGGCCGTGGGCTTTAAGGCAAAGCACCCCAGGTGGGAGCACCCTTCCCCTCACCAGGTGTGGCCTCTGGCACCTGCTCACTCTCGGAGGCTCGGCTTCCTCGAAACGGGAATAATAGCACCCACCTCCCTGGGCTGCCAGAGGACTGAGTGAGATAATAAACGTAAGGTTCTCCGCCACTTCTCTGATTAGATTTTTATTGCCCAGCCTGTCTTGAACACAGTTCTGACGGGGAGTTTGCTACCTGAGCAGAAGTGTGAGGTCACAGAAAGGGCACTGAACGGGAGGGCTGGAAACCTGACACTGACTGTGGTGGCTCCGATATGGGGCCACAGATCTTAGACTGACCAATGCCATGGGATTCCTACATCAGCTGGTTGAGAGGATCAGCCGAAAATGTGACAGTGTCCTGTGCACCGTGGACAGTGCACCGTGCAACACAAGGGGGAGGTTTCTCCAGCCCCACCAGGCGGCTCCTTCTGCTCTTTGGCAAGCTTGCGTTTTATCCCTGGCGTGGCACAGAACAGGACCGAACTTCTGTCTGCACGACAGCCCTGCAGATATTGGCAGACAGCTGCTATGACCCCGTAGAACAAGGGATGTCAAACCTTTTCTGTAAAGGGTCAGATAGTAAAAACTTCAGGCTTTGTGAGCCAGACAGTCTCTGTTGCAACTACTCAGCTCTGCCTTTGTGGCGTAAAAGCAGCCACAGACAGTGTAAATGAAGGGCCATGGCAATGTGCCAATAAAACTTTATTTACTAAAATAGGCTGCAGAATTCATTGAGACAGGGAGTAGATTAGAGGTAGTTATGAGGGGTTGGGGAGGTATTGCTGACGGGTACAGAGTTTCCGTTTGGGGTGATGAAAAATTTTGGAAATAGATAGTAGTTATGGTTGCACAGTGGTGTGAATGCGCTTAATGCCACTGAACTGCACATTTAAAAACAGTTAAAATGATATATTTTATGTTTCATATATTTAATGAAAAATTAAAAATGCAGCCCAGGATGGTCTTTGCTTCCTTGACGGTTCAGACTGAGCAGGCAGCCAACTAAAGAATCAAAACCCAGGCCTGCTTCATCGAGCCACAGCCAGGTGGGCCCCTCACACCTGACGTATTGATTTTTCTTCTTTGACACTAACTGTGGGATTTAATACAAAAATTCCTCTTGCTCCTTCGCTCCATCCTTTCCACCTGCCATAATCTTTCATGACCTGACGCTTTCATCTATTGTATCCTCTGTCTTTCCAGCTTGGTGCCATCTAGAAATGACCTTCGATGTACAGGACATGTCACTATGTCCCTGAGGGAGACGCTGTAGGGGCCAGAGCCAGCGGGGCTGCCATTGGATCATTAATCAATACTCTTCAGGTGCAACCGATCTGTTGGTGAAAATGTCACCTGGGGTTCTGATCCACTTCTCTAGATCTTTCCAAAAGGACATCACGTGCCATGTAGCTAATGCCATTTGTCAATGCAGTTACACTGTGTGCTGGACTCTTCCATCTACTCTTCCAGCAACCACAGGGAAATGAGGCCAAGTCAGGCACAGCTTCTTCAGAGCAAACTGTGCAGACCCCGGGCTCTGATTTCTACTCGAAGTGCTCAGAGCCAATCTGGGGGCAACGGTAAGCCAATTTCCTTTGCTATAAAAACTCCTGACTTCACCCTGAGATAGCCCCTACCCAGCAACCTCAAAGCAAGGTATGCATAGTTCTATAAAAGTACAAATGAACAAAAACACAAACTACATGCACTTAAATTTGATGGAAGCAAAGCTTTTCCTTTGAAAACTAACTGAGCAATCACAGCTAACGAGGTCTCAAATCTACTCTTATTAATTTTTAAATGCAACCTTTCCAACAATAAGTAGGGCAACTGTGAAAACCGCTTCTCGTGCAGATGCCTAGGGCTCTCTGAGCAAATGCCATTGTCCCTCTCCTTCTGACAGGCCCAGACATGCTGGCAGCACTAATGACGGCTTTTCCTTAGCGTTCACCTTTGTGTCCCAAGGGTAGAGTGAGAGGCTCCAGCAGACATGTTTGATTACGATGCACACGATTAGCAACAGTTACGGGAAATGTATGGTTCGGAGCTTGGCAAAACGTAAATCTACTGATTCTTCAGCTTGCAGCAAAGATGGCAGAAGCTGCGTTCTAAATGACCTCAGCAGATGTCTACTGAAGTTTCTAACTCGCGTGGGTGCACTCAGCCTGAGCAGCTTAGATCTGCATCTGACCATAAAACTTGGAAAACGTGTGCTCCCTGAACTCTCCTGGTTAACTGTGGAATGGAATAGGTGTCATGTGCAGGAGGAACCTGAGTTCCTGGGGGTTTAAGGGACTTGCTGAAGGTCCCAAGGCACCCAGCTGCTGAGGGGCACTAGGATCAGTATCTTCTTAGGCCACTGCTGCTGGCTCGCCTTTCAGTGGTCCCACAGTGACAGGGCACCCTTGAAAAACTGAAAAGGGAGACTGCCTCGGTGGCATGCTCACTGGCCCATGCAGCACACTTAACCACCTGCCCAGGTGAGCCCTTTCTGCAGGCTGGAGAGGCTGAGGGAGCCCCATCTTACCTCATCCGTGATCTGTCCTCCGAAGGTCACCCATGTTCCTGGAAGGAGACACACTGACTCAGGTTAGAGAACCTGCCAGGGAGCCCGATTCTCCCCGTGGGCACTCAGACCTCAGGCTGTGGGGCCTGGGCTGGGGGGCAGCCACAGGTGGCCACACTGCTCTGCGGTGAGCATGTCCTTGGTGTGCACAGACACCTGGTCTTCAGGGCAAGTCTTGCTCTCTGGGGGCCACCAAACTGACAGGATGAAAGTCTGCAGAGCATGTAGCCAGCTACAGGCCCAGGAGGCTGCGGGCCTTTGAAACACGCATCTGGAGCTTGTGCTGATGCAGCTCCTATTCTAGGGACAGAATGAATGAGGGGCGTCTCCCTGAAATCACACGAGGTCTGACAGCTCTTGCTGGACGGTGGGGAGGGGGCTCTTAGGGCAGGAGGGGGCGTATATTGTGTGCACTGTGGAGGTGGAGGACAGCGCGTTCTGGGAACAGAGCTCCCATCTGGTGAAAGGGGAAGAATGCAAAAGGGACTGTCCCCATGAAGCCGAGCCCGGCCATGGGAGGAAAGCAGTCTCCTGGCACGCCTGGGGCGGGAGGTTCTCTGATTTCGTGGTGCGGGGTGGGGGCCGTGTGTGCCAAGGGCTCCTGGTGCTTCTCTGCTCTGCTAAGGCAGTGTCCCTGTCCCCCTCCCTCTCCCAGCCCCAGCCTGCCTGCCTCCGTGTTGCCATGGCAACCAAGTCCTCTTCAATCCTGGGCTCTGGGTGCAGCCACCCTGGGTGGATGCCCAGGGCTGGGCCACCTCGCCTCCCTTCAGCCCTTGCCTGGTCCCCCTGCTTCCTCGGCTGGCACAAAACCAAGCAGGGTCCCCCACACTCACCAAGCCCCAGGCAGGAGACCCGCAAGCCGGACTTGCCCAGGTTCCTGAAAAACAAATGCTGCGTGAGTTCTCAGCACCAGGGCAGGACCTGCCTGCCAGCCTCGGGTCCTGCCAGTGCTAGCCCCCTGCCCACGCCCACCCCAATCAATGTGTGTTTTGAGGCTCTAAAGGCACGGGGACCTTCAGAGAGGCCTTGATTTGCTTGCCCCTGGGGGTAAAATGCCAAGTGACCCTGGCCCAGCACGGCCATGCTCAGGACAGATGGTCACAATGCAAGAGATGTTGTCTCCTTCTACGGCTGAAACCTGACTCATTTAGGCCTGTGGCGCCGTCCACGGGCACCCTGCTGAGAAGCCCTCTCCTTTTCTCTAGAGGCCACATTCGAGATTTCGGGTGTCTTCACTCTCTCTGAGAACAGGGTAGGAGAAGTTAGTCCCATGTCACCTGGCCTGCAGCTCCAGCCCTCGCTTCCCTGAAGCTGCCAGTGTGGGGAGTTAAGAGCCCCACGAAGGGCGGGGGTGCCAGCTCCTGTTACATCTGCTGCCTGGAGCCTGCCGAGCCTGGCAGCCCACGTCCTGACCAGACAGCTGCCGGGCTCCGTCATGGGCCCTCCAAGGCACACCCGAGTCCACACGATCAGGCCATGGGCCCTGCATCATTCACATCCTTGGGAGGCCGTGCAGGGTGGCAGTGTCTGCCAAGGACTGGCGTGCCTTTCTGTCCTGGCACACGCGGGCTGGGAGCCGGTGGGGGCAGCAGCAGGCCAGGTGGTCCTCAAGCATCCTGTTACCGGACCCACCCAACAGCTCTGCGTGGCAGGAGCCTTGCTTGTCAGGATGTCATTATTCCTATGGAAGCACACCCTGAGACCTGCCTGGAAGCAGAGGGGCTGGGCTCCCACCTGGCAGTCGGCTCTGAGCTCCTGCCCCCACCACAATGGCCCGTGCCCCTCCTCCTGTCTACGGGGGACGCAGAGTGATCTGCCCAGATGCTGACGTTGGCGAGTGCAGCAGCGTCACAGCCACAGCTGGGCCCTGACCCACCTGGGGTCCGACCCCACTCCCTCGTGGGCTCCTGCTGCTCCAGCCGAGGCGAGATGCCCTTCTAGGTGGTGGAGAGTCAGAGAGCTGCGGGGATGCCCGAGGTCACGCCCAGCCCTTCCCCCCACACTTCTCACTTCAGCAGGTGCTGTGTCCTCAGTTGATTCCCTTTTCTGTCCAAGCCTGGCCCCTGAAAAGGCAGTGTGGGGCCTGAGCCTGGCTCGGACCCTCCACAGCCTCGGTTTCCCTGGTTATGGGGCTCCTGGATCCCCCCACCCCCATATCATGAAGGGTCGTGGCAGGTGGAAATAACACTTGTGAGCAGTTTGAAAACAGTTGAATGTTTCACCAAATTGAAGGTAGTTCTAAGTTGCCCAGCTTTCTTTTCCAGTTTCCCATTAAAACCAGTCTAGCTGCCAGCCCGTTGTTCCACTAGGGAATAAGGAGCATGAGGGCAGCTGGTCTGTCTTTCAGGAAGAGGGCGATCTGGCAGTGGCTACAGGCAGAGGCTCTGAAGCCAGGATTCACGTCCTGGTTCTACCTTCCTGGCTGGATGACCCTGGGCATTTTAGGTAAGTGTTCTCATCTGTAGAATGGGCACACGATCCTGCCCAATGTTGCCGTGAGGATGAAATGAGATGAGGTGTGTGCCTGGGCACAGGTCCCAGGACACAGACTTACATGTGTCTCGTGTTCTAGAGGGGCAGGGTGCCCGAGGGAGACATGGCCCGGAACACGCGAGGGTAGTTTTCTTTATACAGAAACTAACAGGAAAATCAAACTGGCTTTAACTATTAGTGCATTAAAAAGGAAACGTTTCCCCTTGTTTTCCTGCTGCAAATCAGGGAAATAAATGAACAGTGCCCTCAGCATCGCCCGCAAGTCCCACCCAAGGCTGCTAGAAAAACAGGCCCGTCGGCATCACTTATAAATTTGGCATGAGCCAGTCCTCTCCAGTAAGTAGTTCAGGCAATTTCCCCCATGCTAGCTAGAAAGTAACTGTGGTGGAAATTACAGAGTTGCTTACAGGGGGTCCAACAACGAAGCAAAAGGGCTGAAGGGTTTGACCAGTGGTTCTGACTGTTTTGAGGTCACAGACCCCTTTGAGAAACTGATAAAGGCCACGGACCCCTTCCCTGGAGATACCGCAGACACGAATATCCTCAGAACCTTGTTTGCAACATCTGGGTTTTGGCAGAGCCCTGGACCCCACTGGGCACCTGGTCTAGACAAATCCAGGTGTCCAGAAGGGAGGCTGGCCTCCCCCCTCTGCAGAATCACCTCCATGAGTGACTGAGCGAAGCAATTTCCTGACCAGGCTCGGTTGAAGGCCAGGTTTTAGGCGCACCCCCCCTGAAAATGTTGCTTTTATCCAGCATTGAACCAAACGCCAGAAGGTGCTGCACACTCAGGGTGAAGTAGCTTTAGCAGCAGACACGTGAGGATACGAAACAAGAGGCTGGGCCCACCTGCGTCTGTGGCTGGACTGCAAAGTCACCCGCCTGCCAGCTTTAGAAGTCACTCCCGCTCCCTAAGCCTCATCTGATCCTGGTGGACTGGGGCGAAATGAGCCAGCTTCCCCAAATGGGCTCCGTGTGTCCTCCTGTCATAGGTCAGGGACCCAGGGCATCGGGCTCTCCAGCTGCCTCTCCACCCACCACCACCCACAGGAATGATTTAACAGAACTAGGGCACCGCAGGACGCCGCAGTGACCCCGCTCAACTTGTTTCCCTGTGGAAATGATGGTATTAGCTCTGCCATCCGCCGCCAGGCCTTGGGAGAAGAAATGAGAAGGGACAGGACACCCCCAGGCCAAAAGCTTTATAAATACGGCTGCTCTGTAGGGGAGGGGACCACTGCGAATCCCAGCCGGGCCTGGGCAGGTGCCGCGGCCACGCGAAATGCTCGGGATATGGAAATCGTTTCCGTAGACTTCTTCCCCCAAATTAAAACTCGGCATCATGACACAATAGTCGATCAAAGTTTCTAAACCCAACACTGCTGGTCTTCATTCATTTGCCTCTTGTCTCTCCCGCAGTCCGGGAAGTGGCCATTGAGGACTGTCAGACACAGCCTTTGCCACAGGAAAGCACAAGTGTCCATCACTAGCCCACCGGACACGTCGCAGCCCTGAACGCCGCACCGCAGGCCCTGGGAAGGGCCAGAGAGGGAAGCCTTCGGGAAATCACAGAACCTTTAAAAAGAGGAGTTCAGGGCCTTTCATTTTAGCCTCTGGGCTGAGGACAAGAATTTGATCAGGTGAAGGGAAAACAACCTCACTTCAATGCTGGTTTGAGGAATAAAGGGACAGGACGTTTTCCCGTCAGCGTCTGGCCCACCTGTCCGTTATAAAACGCCACATTGTGCAGCGACGATCTGTAAGCAGGTCTGCCCTGCTCGGGACTCCAGGCTCTGAAAGGACAGGCCTGGGCTTCCATGTCTTCATGTTCGCACTGGAGCTGGCGGTGGCAGGGACCCAGGGATTGTTTGCTGCTGCTGATGTTGGTATAATTCAGGGGTGAGAAGCCCAGGCCCTAGGGTTAGACCCTTGGACAAAATGCCAGCTCCTCCCTCACTCATCGGGCTTGGCCTCCCCACTTCCATGCACTGAGCACCTCTTGGGCTCTCTGGCAAGAGTGTGTGGTACCTCGTGCTGGCCACACACCTTTAGTTCCCTTAATGCCTGCAGGCTGTGTAGGCTTCATGGGACAGGTGTACCTGGAGAATTCCTGGCCCTGGAGCTTGCCACTGGCAGGGGCCAGCTTCCTAGGGAGGTGGTGGGAGATGGAGGTGGGGGGATTTGGATCTAGATCTGGCCTCATCCTTAGTCCTTGTAGCCCCCCACCTGCATGCTTGCTGTGGCCCTGGGACAGTCACTGTGGAGCACCTTGTGAGGCAGGATGGGAGAGATAGGCAGCAAGGGCACCCAATAGGGGAAGGTTCAGCCACTCTATAACTGCACATCACCCTACAGGCATTGATCCCTTGTCCCTTGCCTGACACCACCAAGAAAAGCTCACCAGGCCCTGCTACATGTAAGGGTCTGTTTGCTCCTCCACCAGAGAGATGGTCCTGTGGTTAGCAAATGCTGGGGCTGAGATGTGAACCTAGGTCCTCAGACTGTAAACTTATAGGCCTAATGAGCACCTCCCTTCACTGCCCTGCCTTGCCCTCCCTGCCTCCGGTGTGCACGTGTGAACATACACACATGCATGCACATACATTCACACACATGCACACACGTGGACACACATGCACAGGTACACCTGTGGACACATGCATATGTAAACACATGTGCACACACACGCAGACACATGTACGTAAACGCATGGACATATGCACACACATGCATATGAAAACACATGCACACAAACACAATGCATATGCCAACATGTGGACACAGACACAGTGCACATGTACACACACAGACACACAGGTAAAAACACAAATACATATATGTACACACGTGGATACATATGCGTGTGTACACATGCACACACACGGTCATCTTGAGCACTCAGGGTCTTAGAGATCTACCTCTCCATATGTCTTAGGAGGGAAATCATGTTAACAGCCACACTTTCCATTTCCATAGTGCTCATATGTTCAGAAATAGTCTCACTTGTATTAACTCCTTTGATGATCCTAGGATTTACTTAAAAGTTGCAGCAGATAACAGGTCTCTAACCTAAAAATTATACATATTCTGTTTATTCCTAGCTTTTGATCCCTACTTAACAAAGCATTAAATTAAATTAAATTCCCAGAGCTTCTAGAATAGAGAATTCCATTCTGGATTGTCCTCACCAGCTTACAGGACAGAAACAAAAGCTTAGTGTTCCAGAGGTTCCTTAAGAATATAGTCTTCTCCCAGGCCCCCGGGGAGGGTGGGATACGAGTGTGGATGCAGGATCCCATCATTCCAGAATTCACCTCGAGGAGGCGCTGGGCTTACCTGACACGGTTTTTACATGGGGTTCAATTTCCAGGCATGGGTTTTGGGGAGGTTTAAGAGTTATTAAGGGGTTTAACAACATCTCAGTTATTAGGATGGACTCTTTCAATACTCTCTGAGTTGATACCAGTATCAGCCATAAACCTGTACTATTCTCAAATGCAACTAGAACCATCTGTGGCTTTTTCAGAGGCTGCTGGCCTGTGTGACTGTTTTAGGTCACTGAAAAGCAGAGTTGTCCCCGATTGCTGTTTTGGAAGACCTTTCCCAAGAAATCTGGAAACCAGAGCCCTAACTTAGCTTTTCCAGCTTAACACAGCTTTCTGTGTGTCGTAGAGACTCACTTTTCCTCAGGAACACCATTCTGGAAGCGCTAAGGGCTCTGGGCCCAGAGACTTCAGGGAAGTAAGAAATAAGAAAGGACAGACCTCCAGCAGGGTGCCCCACAACCCTGCCCCGGGGCCCTTTTCCATTCACCAAGCATTTCAGCGAGGCCTTGGTGGGGCAAGGGGGGAAGCAGGGAAGGGGAGGGAGGCCCTGTCCCCAGACACTCCCCGCAGACAAGTCACAGAACCTGGAGCCAGGGGGGGACTGAACCCACACAGAGGGAAACAAGACGGCCTGGGCGGGAAAACTCCAGATGCTGCCTGGCTGCCCTGTGCCCGCCGGAGTGACAGTCCTGCCTACTAGAGGAATCCAGGCCTGGGGTCTGGCTCAGGTTGGGGAGGGAAGATTCATTCCATCACATCGTTCACCTGATAGTCACTGACTATCAAACCAACACTTGTCATGGTGGCCTGGCTGCAAAGACATCACACCACCCATGGGGTGCTTCTGGGGCTGTGTGCCCAGGGGAGGGCAGGAGGATGCAGGGGCTGTTGGCCATTGCCCTGGGGCTCCCAGGAAGAGCAGGCATTGCAGAGTCTGACGTGGGTGGCTTGGCTACTGTAAGCGACCCCCAGAAAGGAGAGAAAGACAGAAGGAAGTTAGGTGGGCGACCCTTTCACCATCTCCTTCTGCAACCGTAAAGAGAGAAACTTTATTTCTCACCAAGTCTACGAAGCGCTGAACACAGCCCCTCCTGGCCCTGTACACAGTGCCCAGGTCTGACAGAGGGACTCGCAGATTTTATGGGCTCTTGCAGGTGGGGAGGTGGACAAGGGCAGCCCCCCGCCCTGCAAAGCCGTCGCCCCTCATACCTATATTTCATCCCGGGCTGCTTCACGATGGTGTCGGCAGCGCTTGGGAGGCTCTGCACCGACAGGTGTCCCAGGCTCCGTGCCACCATGGCCACGGCGCGGAAGCGGCCGCGGGTGCCCAGGCTGGGGCTGCTGGTCGCTGGACGGCCCAGCCGCTCCTCAGGGCCCCGGCCCTTGAGGCTGTGCTCCGAGCACACGAAGGACACCTGCATGCTGAGGCCGGCGCTCAGCTCCTGGCGGCGTCTCCCCTCCTCTCGAGCTCAGAAGTCATCTGGCTCCTGGAAGCTCTTCTCCGCCGGGACAAGACTTTACCCCGGCAGGCCAGGAAGCTTGAGGCGTTCCTTCAGGAGTGAGGATTCGACGAGGAAGAAGCCTGTGCAATCTCCCCGGGAAGGGAATCAAATTTCCAGAACTGCGCTAGAAAAGACCTTATCAGAGGAGTCGCAAGCCGAGGGGGAGGGGCCATTTCCCCTCCTCTCTCACATCTCTCTGGTCTCTGCAGGTCCTGCCTCTGTCCCCTCCCTGGTCTGTCTCTGGCTGCCTGAGTCTGCAGCCCAACAGTCTCCAAAAGTGTCCGGCAGGGCTGGCTGTGAGTTAATCCTGACGGATGAGCGCAATCGCCTTCCTCTGATGCGGGGTGGTGGGGAAGGCCCCTCCACGTGTCGTGTCGTGTCGTGTCGTGTCGGCGAGTTAATCCTGACGGATGAGCGCAATCGCCTTCCTCTGCTGGGGTGGGGAAGGCCCCTCCACGTGTCGTGTCGTGTCGGCAAGTTAATCCTGATGGATGAGCGCAATCGCCTTCCTCTGATGGGGTGGGGGGAGGGCCCCCTCCATGTGTCCTTGCTCCTTGCGGCTGGCTGAGCCCGGGGCGGTGGCTGGGGGGCTGAGCACGGCTTCTGGGACTGCTCTCCTGGGGCTGTGGCTCAGGGGGCCTCAGGGAGCAGCTGCTTCTCCAGGCTTCCTGAGCCTCTCGGAGGCAGCCTGGCGTCCAGCTCCCGCCTCTGCACACGGTGGGCTGTTGAGGCTCCCACCACGTCAGTTAGGTGACCAGTGAGAGGCGCAGGCAGCATCTGGTGATTCATTATTAATGAAGCAGGATGCACAAGCCGCCTGCCCCGGTCTTCCCCGGAGGCCGCTACCGGCTGCTCTGGGCTGACAGCTGCTGGACCGGACCAGCAGGCCTGAGGCCTTGGCAGGCACGGCGGCCGGGGTGGATGCCG
>NW_007730935.1:107300-109424 GCF_000696425.1 Galeopterus variegatus | reverse complement strand
TACAGTATGTGAATTATATCTCAATAAAGCTGCTATCAGAATTAAAAAGTCATCTGCCTCAAAAGTCTCTGGGCCTTTGCTCCTGCTGTCCCCTGTGGGAGTGCCCTTCCTGTCTTGTCACCTTTGAATGTAGTCGCCTTTGACCTCAGCTCAGAGAATGTGCTGGCATGAAGCCAGTCCTCCACGAACAAGGAACCCCTCCCTTCTCCAAGTGCCACCGACCACACTCTCCCCAGTGATACCAAAGCGTTGGGTACTGTCTGCTGGGGTCACGCTGGTGTCCCCACTGCCCAACACAATGTCACATTCCCATCAGTCTTTCAATAACTATTGGATCAATGAACCAAGGAAAGACTAAATTATGTTCCTGATTATACTGAGGGACATAACAGCCACTGGACAAACGCCCATTTATTGGGGGAACAATGTTTACTAGTTCACACTATGTTTCCTTTTTGAGAACCCAGGGTAGAAACTTTAGGGACACTGGACTTCTCCTAAGTGGCCAGCAAGGTTCCCTCTTTGCTGGAAACTCTGAATAAAACAGGCAGCCCCTCGCCAGCCGTGGTGCCCAGTCTTCTACTGGGTGAATTTGGCATATTGTTTTTACCACCAATTTATTTTACTAACCTATTGTTATTTGCCATTTCCCCATATTTGCTCATATTTCATTTATTTGAAAAATTCCATAGTAGCAGATTAATTTAAGGAACCCAATTTTGGAATTGAGTGGGGGCTGGGGGTAAGAGATCTAAAAAGGATTCAATATAATTCTTGTACTATGCATAGGATAGGGCATTGTACGTCCTGAACACGGGTGGCATATGTGAGAACCGTATCAGTGAGTACCACCTGGGAGTGGTTTCTTCCCCAGGGGACAGTGGGCAATGTATGGAGACATTTTTGATTGTCACAGCTGGGTCGGGGGTGCCACAGGCAGGGGGCGGAGCCCTGGGATGCTGCCTCACAGCAGAATTACTTGGCCCAGGTGTCCACAGAGCCAAGGTTGAGAAAGCCTGTTTTGTATTAACCAGAATGTGATCATCTCTCCGTACTCACATTGTTCCAAACAAGGGGAGCCTGGAACGTCCGTGTGCAGGGGACGATTATAGAAAGTGTGGAGGGAACCTTCCCGACAAGACAACTAGCCCCCGCAAGTGGCCTTTGAGCATTTAAAACCTCCCCTACCCAGGGAGGAGATGCATCAAAGTGCCCCTCCGTCTTCTTTGCACTTTTCTGTATTTTCCAGATTTTCTATCATGGAATACATATTTCTCTTATAATCAGGAAAAATCTCACCAGTTTTTCTTTGAACTCTTTAACCAAGGGCACTCAATTTTCAAGATAAATGACGGTTAAAGGAAAACAAAACAAAGCAGAAAAGGCCGGCAGCGTCCTGCGTGTGCTCAGGCCTCCGGCGCACCAGCCCTACCATGGCAGGATGAGGAACGTCGTGCCAGGCCTGCCCGCCACCCTCCTGCGCTAGAACCGGCCACGGGTCCAGCTGAGTGCTCCCCACCCGGGCTCTTGTTCTGACACGGCCACTCAGGACGCTGAGGACAATTTCACCCACAGAAGGTTCTCTCTGTGATTTGATGCACAGGGCCCCGGGGTGCTAGCTTCCTAGTCACCCTGCCTTGCCGAGGCTATGCTCTGAAAGGAAGATTGTGAGGGGTCCATATTTCTACCTGGCCGAGAAAGATCTTCTCCCCCACCCTGTTCTTGGAGTTCTGGGTTGTGGGTGGCAGGTGCAGCTCTGCACAGAGTAGGACCTCAGGAAAGGTGTGGAGGGGTTGTGAAGAGACAGACACACACTCAGGGCTGCACAGGTGACGACCACCTAAGCGTGCCAGCTTGGCCCATGGCAACACTCTGAATGCTGTGGGCAGCTTCCTACAGTCTAAAACTGGCCACAACATGCCAACCACAGGTGTTATTACCTGAACTCATGTTGAATGATCGTTCCCACACTGAAGTGCCCCTCTTGGTTCCTTGGCCTTCCGTGGGTTTTGTGAGGGCCCCTGGAAATGG
Organism: Galeopterus variegatus; assembly: GCF_000696425.1. Classification (NCBI taxonomy): domain Eukaryota; kingdom Metazoa; phylum Chordata; class Mammalia; order Dermoptera; family Cynocephalidae; genus Galeopterus; species Galeopterus variegatus. The sequence continues at coordinate 107,393 of NW_007730935.1, read as the reverse complement.
AGTCTGACAAAGCACACTCCAGGACAGGATCACAGCTGGTCCCCCGAAGCCCTCAGGGCCCAAGCCAGCCGGTGTCCCGTTGTGTCCAAGGTG
>NW_007730935.1:100716-107146 GCF_000696425.1 Galeopterus variegatus | reverse complement strand
GTAGGACCTCAGGAAAGGTGTGGAGGGGTTGTGAAGAGACAGACACACACTCAGGGCTGCACAGGTGACGACCACCTAAGCGTGCCAGCTTGGCCCATGGCAACACTCTGAATGCTGTGGGCAGCTTCCTACAGTCTAAAACTGGCCACAACATGCCAACCACAGGTGTTATTACCTGAACTCATGTTGAATGATCGTTCCCACACTGAAGAGGTGACGACCACCTAACCGTGCCAGCTTGGCCCATGGCAACACTCTGAATGCTGTGGGCAGCTTCCTACAGTCTAAAACTGGCCGCAACATGCCAACCACAGGTGTTATTACCTGAACTCATGTTGAATGATCGTTCCCACACTGAAGTGCCCCTCTTGGTTCCTTGGCCTTCCGTGGGTTTTGTGAGGGCCCCTGGAAATGGAGTCTGACAAAGCACACTCCAGGACAGGATCACAGCTGGTCCCCCGAAGCCCTCAGGGCCCAAGCCAGCCGGTGTCCCGTTGTGTCCAAGGTGTCACTGAGGGGCAAGAAGCACCCGCCTCTCCAGACAGCTGCACGAGCCAGCCCTCGCTCCGTCCTGTGTCAGCAGTGTCGTGGGCGATGGGAACGAGTATCTGAGCTCAGAACTCCCCTGGGAACTCCGGGACAAGAGCATGCTGTACCAGCACAGGACTGCCCAGCAGAGAGGGTGGGCAGGAGCCTGGCGGGTCTTTAAAGGCTGGCCAGAGTCCGTAACTTTCCACGTATCCCAAACAGGGGTCATGACTCGTAATATTCTAAGAAAGTCACAAAGATGAGAGTGGAAAGCTAACAGCTTAAAACCTTGACCTGAGTTTGCCGCAATTAAAAGCCATCCTAAAAGGGTCTCTCCTCTCAGATGTGTCTGGGCAGAGGAGATGACGCACAGACACGTGCTGGGCGGCTGCGAGGCTGGGGGGGTCCTGGCCCGGTCGAGGACGGTGGGTCTCTTTGTCCTCTTTGGTGCTTCTGAGACTATCTCCCCACAAGCCCCTCAATAAAATGGTTTGACCGTCCCCGCTCCAGAAAAAGAAAAAAACCCAAAAACCAGGCTGCATCAGAAGCATTGAGCGTGGATGGCTGACTTTGATCCACGACAGATTCTGGGCTCTTTTTCTGTCTCTCTGGTCCCTGCTGTTGTTCAATGGAGCAACTAGTTCCTGCTGTGATTTATCAGAGGTGTGGCCATCCCCAGTCAAAAGCTCCGCTCCGTGTCCATGGGATGCCGTCAGAGAGAGCACCCCTGGACTGAAAGCTTCCGCTCAGCCGCCTGGGATCCACGCCCTCCCTCCTCAGGGGTCCCTGGAGAGGCAAGAAAGTGGGGCCAAGCCAGGTCCTTCCCTCAGGATGGCGACAGGCTCACAGTGGAAGGGCGCAGACACCCTCCCCTGCATGGAGCGCAGCCGTGGAGGCCTCGAGGCTGGAGTAAAAGTATCAGAGATGGCTTCTAAAAGCACAGCCTCCAGCAGGTCGTCCGAGAGCAAGGACAAGAGGCTGCGTCCTGCGGAGGCCCCGGGGGTCTCCCCTGCACCCGCAAGGCTGCCCTGTCTGTTCTGAACGGAGCATGGTGTGCGCCCAAAGGTGACTTCCTGCCCAGGGAGGGGCGGCAGATGCTGAAGAGTTGGGGCTGCCCAAATGGAGCAGTTTCTGAGGGCAAAGGGTGGCAGGCCCTGTGGACTTTCTGGGAGAGGGGTCGACTGGCAGCTAGGAGCTCAAGACCCTGCAGGGCCAAGTGCTGTGGCTTCCTCCAGCCAGAAGTGGTAAAGTGAGCGTCCCCAGGACGGGCCTGAGCCAACTGTGGGTGAGGACCAGGGTTCAAGGCCAAGCCCTCTAGCAGGAAAGGGAAGTCCACAGTGCCACAGTGCTGGGGACTGCAGAAGGCCAGAAGGGCTCCCTGGAGGAAGTGGCCTCTGAAGTGTGGGGAATGTCCCCATGCTGAGAGGACAGGCAGGGGGACATCAGAGGCACATCCGATGTGGCAGAGTGGCCATGGTGGGAGGTGGAGCCCCAGCAATGAGGAGGCCAGAGGTGAGCAGCTGCCCACGCTCCTGTGGGGCTTGCCCAGAGCACTAAGTCCCGTAAACACGGCCCACAGTGTGGTCAGGCTGGGTGGACAGTGCTGCGGCCACGCTGGGAAACTGCAGGTGACGCCAGGTTGAGACCACCTTCTGGTCACATGTGGGCTTCCCAGGAACCGGCTGTGCACTGACGGCCCCTCACTCCTCCCGTGCATTAGGAGCTCGCTGCCTGCTCCCTGCCAACTCCACTAGCCCCGAATGGGGACAGAGGCGATCGGCCGCGCATTGGCCAGTTCTGCGTCTTAGCTGCTGCCATTCACCAAGTGATGGTGCCGAGCCCTGAGGGGGCACGTCTCCTTCCTTGATGTGTCCTGTTACCCAAGCAGCCTCTGAGGCCTAACAAGGTCACCAACAACGACCACAGCGTCAGCACACAGGGTGCCCCCGTCCTCGCCCAATCAAAACAGCCTCTTGGGGCAGTGCCCCCAAACCTCTGGGTGGGGGCTGGGGATCTGCACCGTTAACAGCTATGCCCGTAACTCCTGTGCCAGGCCAGCGCAGGAAGCAATGTCAGAGCCGTCCTGAATTGGGTACACAGCTCACCCAGCACACATGAGTTGGGATCTCTGCACCTCGTCCTACTACTCCCCACAGCTGCCCTGCAGGGGATGGCAGGGATGCTGGGGCTGGAGAGGTCTTGGCACCTGCAGAGGGACGGCTGTCTCTAGGCCTGGGATGACCAGCGAGCCTCCAACATGGTGCCCACTGCCAGCCGCAGCCAACCCCACACAGACACAGGCCACGCGCCGCTGCCAGCTGTGGCCCTGGATGGGCCGTCATGGAGAGACCCCGAGCCTGCCAGCTGGCTTCCTCCCAGCCCATTCCTGGCTTGGCAGCTCTTCCAGAACGACTGGCCGGTCTGGCCACCCCCCCCTTCTTCCCGTCCCTTTCTTTTGCATCTGCTTCTTATCCACACAGCGTTGAGCTGTGTCTCCACGCGTGACTGTTAGTGCTGATGAGACCCCAAGACTGACGGGCAGTGGCAGGGGTCTGGAGACACCCACAACCACAGGAGGGCAGAAAGGTTCCTCTCCTGGGGAGGGGAAGGGCCCGCGTTTCTCTCCCACAAGGAGCCAAGTCTGCAGCTCTTAGTTACATCATGACCTTATTTAGTCCTTGGGACAATCCTGTGAGGTAGTCACTACATCTCTGCTTTCCAGATGATGAAAGTGAGAACCAGAGAGGCCAGTGGATTGTCTAAGGTCACTGAGGCAGCTGGCGGGGGCCGGGGTTCCTCCTAGGACACTCCATGATGTCCCTGCAGGCTCAAGGTGTTGAGTAGACCTTGCAGCTTGTAGTGGGTTGAAACGCGTCCCTAAGAAGACACGTTGAGGTCCTAATCCCTGGTATCTGTGCATATGACCTTATTTGGAAATAGGGTCTTTGCAGATGTAATTGAGTTGAGATGACATTGTACTGGATTAGGGTGGGCCTTAATCTAATGAATGGTGTCCTTATAAAGGACAGAGAGATTTGGAGACAGATACACACAGCAGGAAAATGGATACCAGGAGTGCTGTGTCTACAAGCCAAGAAACACCAAGGACTGCTGGCAGCCACCAGAAGCTAGAAGAGGCAGGAAGGATCCTCCCCTAGAGCCTACAGAGGGAGCGTGGGCCCACTGACACCTAAATTTTGGACTTCTGGTTTCCAAAACTGTGAGAAAATACATTTCTCTTGTTTTAAGCCACCCAGTTTGTTACAGCAGCCCTAGGAAGGTAATTCGGGTCCTTTCTTGAGGCAGACCCATCCCCTGCTTAGCCTCATAGACAGGTTCACCCTCCGTCCCTCCCCAATCTCTCCTCCTGCCCACAATGTCCTCCTTCCCGACTGTTATGGAAGACACACCTAGGTTCTCTGCTTGTCCAGGAAGCGTTCCCTGGCTGGCCCAGCTGGAAGTGAGCTCCGTGGTTGACTGAGTGACTAGAGGCTATTTAGTTATGGCAATCAATCAAATCCTCCCTGGTGAGTCTGCCTGGCTCATGGTAATAGCCTGATATCGAGGGTCAGAAAAAGCAGATCAGGGGCCGGCCCCGTGGTGCACTCGGGAGAGTGTGGTGCTTGGGAGCGCAGTGGCGCTCCCGCCGCGGGTTCGGATCCTATATAGGGATGACCGATGCGCTCACTGGCTGAGCGCGGTGCGGGCGACACCGGGCCAAGGGTTGCATCCCCTTACCGGTCACAAAAACGACAAAAAAAAAAAAAAAAGAAAGAAAAAGCAGATCAGGACTCCTGCCTTGCCAGAAAGTTCATGACCAAGGGTCGCTGCCCAGGGCTGACAGGGATCCCTGCCACCCAGGTCTGGACTGCAGAGAGAGGCCCAGATGCAGCTTCTAGTCCCGTCTGCCCCTGTCAAGGAAGCAGCAGGAACGAGACACATGCTATGGGAGAGTGTTTTGGAAAGTGGATCAAGACCAGAACCACTTGATACCATGCAGCCTCTATTTCTAGAGCCTAGGAATGTTCTAGGTGCTGGGAACAGATCAAGGCCCTGCTCTCAAAGGGCTGCAGATGAGCAAACAAGCCCACAGAGGTGGGGGAGCGGCCGATGTGGAACAGGAGGACGGGCTTGGGAACGAGTCGCCGAGCTGCTGATGGAGACAGGGGGCTAGGACAGTCTCTTTGGGAACTGAGCTAAGATGGGAACGGTGGCAAGAAGCCACCATGTGAACACCCAGGCAGAGGGAACAGAAAGTGCGTGGACCCTGAGGATGGAACGGGCTCGGCCAGTTGCAGGTCTGGAAGGAAGGAGTGTGTGCCTGGAGTGTGCTGAGCGGGAGGCAGAGGGGTCCGAGCTGAAAGCAGAGGCAGGCCAGGGCCACGTAGGGCCCTGTGGGGAGTTTGGGCTCATTCCTGGTGCCTCAGGGAGCAGAGGAGAAACGCTGAGCCAAGGGCTGGTGTCTGGCTGGCACAGCCTCTGGCGGCGTGTCTGACACCCCACTTCTGGACCCTCCCCTTGCTACAACTAGGTGAGGATGGGAAGAGGGTTCCAGACCAGCTCCCTCCCCCTGCTGCTCCTGCTTACACAGGGATGTGTGGATTTAAGCATTTGCTTTTTTTTTTTAACAGTAAGATTTGAGAACAGTTTTAAAAAAACGCAGAGGCTAACTGCCCCTGCCAGCTGTTGAGCCGATAAAACGTCCAGGCCCGCGGCACGGTTGTCTCCTTGCTGCACTGAGCACAGCGTATCTCGAGCATGATCTTTTTTACATTAATATTTAAGGCCTAGCTTAGCTGAGTCCCAGTCCAGCTGCTGACAGAGAAGAGTTAAGCACAGAATGGTATTTATCTGAGATCTTTAAAAACTGGTGGCACGAGTCATGGAGCAGCAAGACGAAATTCCCAGACAGAGCGCAGGCCCCGTGGGTGTGACAGCCTTTGGCCAATCAACTGCTAAAGGCATGAGTTGCTCTGTCGTCTCTTCCACTCCTTGGAAAGTGAGTTTTCCTGGGGCATTTCAGCCCCACAGTCAAGCCCAGCAATGTCTCAGGTGCGGCGTGGGCATTTGCCTTGAGGCAGCGGGCAATTAAAGATACCTGCCCTACCCTGTGTTAGTTTCCTGGGCTGCCATAACAAAGGACCACAAGCAAGGTGGCTTAGAACAACAGAAATTTATTCTCCATAGTCTGGAGACCAAAAGTCTGAAATCCAGGTGTCGACAGGGCCACGCTCCCTCCAGAAGCTCTAGTGAAGGAGCTTTTCTAGCCTCCTCCAGCTTCTGGTGGCTCCTGGGAATTCTCGGAGTTCCTTGGATTGTAGACGCATCACTCTACTCTGTCTCCCTTGCCACACGGCCTGCTTAGAAGGACACCAGTCATCAGATTTAGGGTCCACCCTAATCCAGTATGACCTCATTTTAAAGACATATTCTATGCATCTGCAAAGACCCTGTTTCCAAATAAGGTAACAGTCTGAGATTCAGGGAGGATATGAAATTTGGGGGAATATGATTCAACCCACCGCACCCTCCATCACAAATCCTACCCACACCCGAGGGAGCTGAGGTCTTCTCGGGGTTTGGAGGGCGAGGCCTGGCTCTCCCTCCTCATCCCCTAGTGCTCTCCACCTTCTGCACTCCAGCCCGGCCACCTGGGCCTTCTCCTACCTCCTCCAGCCTGCCCCTCTCCCCTTGGCCTGGAAGGTTCTGCCCCACACCTTCAAATGGTCCCACTCTGAGATGGTTCAGTCTCAGCTCTCCCATTGCCTCTACAGACCGGCCTCCGTGCCTCCCCATATCCCCGGCCTCTCTTTATCACATCCTGTTTTATTGTTTTGGGATAGTTGCCACTATTTGAACCTGTTTATTTGTGTGCCTGCATTTTGTCTGCTTCCCCCACCAG
>NW_007730935.1:98380-100200 GCF_000696425.1 Galeopterus variegatus | reverse complement strand
TGAGATGGTTCAGTCTCAGCTCTCCCATTGCCTCTACAGACCGGCCTCCGTGCCTCCCCATATCCCCGGCCTCTCTTTATCACATCCTGTTTTATTGTTTTGGGATAGTTGCCACTATTTGAACCTGTTTATTTGTGTGCCTGCATTTTGTCTGCTTCCCCCACCAGGATGTTGCTGCCATGAGGGTGGGGACCTGGTTGGTCATGTGTTGTGGAACCTCTCCAGGATCTGGCCCAGTGCCTGGCAGCAAGACTCTCAATAAACATTTGCTGAATAAGAGATGCTGTAGACTCGCTGTAGACTGGATGCCTCCCCAAGCTCACTGAGGCTTAATCCCCACTGTAACTATTGAGGGTGGGAAATCCTATTATGGTAAATTGAAAGATGGGACCTTGAAGAGGTGATCGGATTGCACGACCGTGCAGTAGTGAATGGATTAAAAACGGTGGTCATGAGTATGGTCTGGAGTCTCTCTCTGCTCTTCCCTTCTGCAGTGTGACCCCTGCTGTCTCTGTTGCCACCACCAAGGCCTTCACCAGCTATGTTCCCTGGACTTTGGACTTCCCAGCCTCAGACACTGTAAGTAATAAATTTCATTTTCTTTATAAATCACCCAGTTTCAGATATTTTGTTATAAGCCTCAGAAACAGACTAATGAAAGTGACTAGCAAAAAAACCAAAAAAACAAAAAAAACCCCACCAGTCTCCCTCTTGAGAAATTTCTATCAGAATGAGGAGTTCAGTGTGGCTAAAACTAGCTGACCCTTTGTCCTTTCCTTACAGCTGGATTTAGAACACAAAGTCTTGAAAATTCTGCCATCTAATGGACTTGCAGCAGAAGTACCTACTTATTTTCTTTAAATGACAACCACATATTCAAACACATTGTCTGTAGGAGAAAATGTTAAAGGAACAGTCCTGGTCTCTACTCTCCAGAGAACAGCTGGATAACCCCTGGGGCCTGTGTTAGAAGGAAGACAAGATTTAGGGTTGCTCGATAAAATACAGGATGCCCAGTTAAATTAGAACTTCAGAAAAGCAATGAGCAAATTTTTAGTATAAATATGTCCAAAATATTACATGGAACATATTTATACAAAAATATTATTCATTATTTATCTGAAATTCAAATTTAACTGGGCATCCTGTATTCCTTTTTGCTATATATGGCAACCCTATAAGGTCTAGGTGGGGAGGGTTCTCTTTGACTGACTGGCTCACACAAGGGCGTGTCCCTAGGACGCATAGGAAGTAAAGCTGCATATTTGCAATCTACAGGGATTTATAAACAAAAGGGCCAGCTGGCTCTCCCGCTCTTTGGTCACTTTCTCAGGCTTTGAGAGAAAGTTGTCCAGTTGGGCGCTGTCCCAGGTGCTGAATCAAAAGACGGTTGAGCTAAAGAGAATGTCTTTCTGAGGTTCCAGGAAAATTTAGACTTACATACCTATCATTCAGAGCACACGTGGGACATTTAATTCACAGCCTTTGCTATCACAGCCACAGCCTGATGCAACCAGTTCAGAGGCCACCTGATAAAAACCACTTCCCATAAGGACATCCCAATTTAAGGACACAAAGGAGGAGGGTACCTCTTGGCCCCCAGGGCCTGACCCATGTTTCTGTTGCCAGAATGGATATGTTGTTAGAGACGGTGATTGCAGTATTTTCACTGATGCACGTTTAATCTGCCCGATAACTACTTTGTCCCAATGAAGTTGCAAGAGACAAATGAAATGGCATGTTTACCCTTTCTGCAAAGTTTTTCCAGAAACCACATTCTTTTTCCATTGATAATATACCAAACTAGTAATAGTGCTTAT
>NW_007730935.1:70408-97555 GCF_000696425.1 Galeopterus variegatus | reverse complement strand
TTTTTCCAGAAACCACATTCTTTTTCCATTGATAATATACCAAACTAGTAATAGTGCTTATCTTTGGATATTTAGGACTATGGTAGACTTTCATTTTCTTCTTTTGTACTTTTATGCGGCAGGAATTTTTAAAACATAAAATATTTATCCCAATATACAATCCAATTGTGATCAATGGTTCCTGGGCTGCATCCCTCGTTCTTGCAGTGGCTGCCTCCAGGCCTCCTGCGATGTCCCATGGACTTCCTGACCCCACCCCACTGCCCGGCCCTTACCGATACTTCATGCCCGTGCGCCGGGCGGTGCAGTCATCCAGGGAAAGGCCGTGCATGCGGAGGAAGCTCTCCATGTTCCTGGCCTGGGCGGCTGCCCGCACCTCCCGTCGCCGCTGCAGCTCCAGTGTGTCCGTCTGGCGGACGGGGTGCAGGGCCCAGTCAGAGTGGCACCTTCCGCTCACGCTCCGCAGACTCTCGCTGTATGTCATGGACAACATGGTGCCTCCTGGCCTGAGAGCCGCCACTGTCCAGATGGGAAATGCCGGGCAGTGACGGGTTAGAGAGAGTGCCGATGCCCTCTGTGCCCCAGCCGGATGGAACATCCTCCGAGAGCCCGGGGACGGGGCCTAGCCCCGCATGTGAACACCTCCTGGCATGAGAGTCTCGGTGCTCAAAGTGGTGCCGGATGGGAGCTCTGGCCAAGCTGCCCTCCTCTGCCCCAAGCACAGGCAAAGCTGCATTCCAGGCGGGAGAGCTGCGCTCTGAAGTTCCAAATGAAAACGGGAGCAGGAAAACATGCAGAGCCCGAGACCCCAGATGCTGAAGACCAGTGTTGCTGTCCCATGGTGACTGAGGTACTGTGTCATAGCACTCTCGAGGTGGTTTCCAGGGTCAAGCCAGGAAAAGGGCTGTCCCCGGGGAAGTAGCACAAGGCACACCCATCCCTGAAGCAAATGCTAGTGCGATCTGCCAGGGCGGCACATCACCCCCACATGCCAGGCCTGCCCCAGGGAGGGCCTATTTGTTCACGATCCTTGTAAAGGGAAGCGCTATCCACGCAACACATCCTCTGCTTGTCAAAAGCACCACTGCACCAGCAGGGATCTTTGGGCTTCATGCTTCATGACAATTAAAGATGTCACAATCTATAATTTTTTTCAATAGAAAGACTGAGCAGAATGCATTGGGGCGGGGGAGGGGGAGTGAGGGTAGTCTGGGGAAATAGGTTTAGTCGGAATAGGGAAATTTCCAAGCTTACATGTTAAAAACTGTTGCTAAATAGTCATCCTAAATGATGAATGTACACTCTCAGAAACTAAAAACACAGATGTCCATCCACGGGGAAACGGATCACATGGGTGATGGTCCGCCCACATAGTGGAAATGTGTGCAGACATCTCGATATGGACTGATGTGCGATGAGCCCTAAGAGACAGTGGCCAATTAAAAAAGGAAAAAGAAAGGCGAGGGGAGAAAACGCGTGTCCAAAATGCTACCACCGGTGTTAAGTCCCGCATACAAAAGTGAGTGCCTCTGTGAGGGCAGCATGGTGGCTTAGCCCATGTCTGCAGAATCTGTGGCCAGGCAACAAGGACACCGTGGTAGGCACGGGCAGAGCAGGCCCACCATCTGGGGAGCCCACTCCTCCAACCCGCACAGCAGCCCCAGCATCGTCACCAGGGAGAGGAGGTGCAGACAGGAAGTCACGATTTCAGCTGGGTCAGCTGCAGAGTGGGATCCTGGAGCCTGGCCCTGGAAGCTGGAAGGGAACCAGGACTTTCCTCACCTTCCACCCTAAGAGCGAGTTCGATTATCCCTGGAAAGGAGCAGGGAGGGCTTTCCTGGGAGCTGAGGTGGCTGCAGAGGCTCCAGCATGGCCCTTGTGGGGGGAAGCTGAATCTCTGTGGGGTTGCCCTGTGCTGGCCCTTCCTCAGGTGAGCTCCAAGGGTTAGCCTGCTTGGCTTCTTCAGGGGCCAGAGGAAGGGCCCCACAGCGGGCAGGAGTTTGAGATGAGCCCTGTGCCCAAGGGTCCTTCCAGAATGGGTAACCAGCTAGCTGACTTTAACTGCTCGGTCCAAGAGTGCACCTGGGGAGGGGCCACCTCTGGGAGGCCCATAGCTACCCCTTTCACAGAGGTTTCCCTGCCATTATTTGACTCTCTGTTTCTCTAACTGCAGAGACTGTCATACATGTCCGATCTGCCTCTGCCCAGCACGGGGCTTGGCTCAGAGCAGGGGCCTGGAAATGATTGTTGAACAAATGTGCCATTGAGGCGGGGAAGGTGAGCCTGGAGAGGAGCTGAAGAGAAACCGACAGGCAGGGAGCTCCAGCAGGTGGGGAAGGAAGCAGCGTCCTCACGGGACCTCACTCAGGGTTGATGGCACCTCCCCTGCAGGCTGGGCAAACACTGTCTCCTGGGGCACACTGCTCTGCAATCTGAGGGGCATGGCCCCTGGGGGTCCTGCATTTCCCTGCCCGTCCTCCAGCCCTCCCCCACCACGTCACACACTTCTTTCCTGCTGTGACCTCTCCCCGGCACATATCACCTGACTGCAGATCCCACTCTGTGTCTCACTGTGTCTGCTCAGCGTCCACAGCGTGCCCATAGTGCACATAGGAGGCGCTCAGATACTCGCTGAATGTCAACCAAGGCCTGGCCTTCCAAAGGCCAGCCAGGGGCTGTAACTGGGCATTTCCTGTGGTGCCCAGACAGCAGCTGGCTGGGGCTGGGCTGGATCCCTGACTCAGGCCCAGCAGCTCTTTGCAGTTGCCCTCTCCTGGGGGGGTGGGTTGTCCCACACCAGGGCTTGCATTCACCATAGCTCAGATCCCCAGAAAGGGCCCTGCAGGACCTCTGGACGCTAATGCAGGCAGGGATGACCCTGGCATGGAAAGCCCACCTTCCAGGAGAGTCACTCTGGAGGCAGTAAAGGGGACTGGGCTCTGGTGGAGGGGGTTCATCTTAGAAAAGGGGGCAATGGAAGCCCACAGGCAGCAGCCCCCCATCCCCTCTCCCTGTCCACTGGCTGGACACTCCCCTCCCTCCAAGTGCACGTAGGGCAGCGTCAGACAGCTGCTTTTGAGGTGGCTGTGTGGCTAGCCACCAGCCCTGTGTGGCAAATGGAAGCCAACCCTCACTTCCTTGGGGTCTGTGTTCAGAGAGAAGGCCAGCCAGGTGGGCTGCAGCCGGGGGGCTCTTCCCAAAAAAGCAGGACCTGCCTGAGATGCACATAGGCACCTCCAGGCTCAGGCAGGCTGAGATCAATAGCCATTAGCTTTCAAGACATTACCAACAAAGAACAACCTGGGTCTGGTTTGGCTCTGGAAGCACAGCCAAGGCCCCGGGGTGGGAGGACAGTGCCTCTGAGTGCCAGGTTCTGGACAGGGGCAGCCCCACCGTCGCCGGCTCACAACACAGCTCAGGCAGGCACTTGGCCCTCCCAGCCTTAGTCTCCATGTCTCTGAAGGGGGCTGAGCAGAGACCTGCCACACCAGGATGCCAAGGGCTGCAAAAGGCAAGCTGGACACCAGGGCAGGAGCTGGTGATGGGACATGATGCCCTTGTGATAAGTGCCATGTAGAGAAAAGCACAACATCAGGCTGGCACATAGGGCGGGCCTCCCGAGAGGGCATGAGTGACCCCAGGTTTGAATGACACAAGTGAGACATGCAGACGCCAAATACCACTAGAAAATGTTAATAGGATAAAACGGAAGTTCATAACGCCTCCTTCCCACAGAGGACACGTACATTCCTAACGAGATGGGCGGAGGGTGGAGTTTGGAGATCTGGGGGGGAAAAGGGAGAGAGCAGGAAAGCATAGACCTCAGTGACCTCCCCAGGATTCAGAGGGTGTCCCTCTCAGTGGGGGCAACGGACTCTCTGCTTGTGATCTTTCCTTACAGCAGTGCTGGGAGCAGGCCTGAGAGCAGGGCCTCTGCAGCGTGGAGGGAGCCCAGGGCCTCTCGCTGCAAGCATGTCCCCATGGTGCAGGGGCAGGGCTCAGGCCAGGTGTCTCATGGGCAGAGAAGTGGGGAGTGGGAGAGCGTGGTGGTCCTGGCATGGGGTGGAAGGGTGAGGAGCAGAGATGTGTGCCAGGAGTGGTCTGTGGCTGGGAGGGCCATGCACAGTGGGGGTCTCCTATGGCCCTTGAGTGGGGCATGACTGTGGGAAGGAGCTGGGAGGGCTGTCCCAGGGGAGGAAGGACGGGCAGGTGCAGAAGGCATGGGGGAGGGGGGAGGGTTCCGATGGTCACCAGCACTGCCCATGACTGTCCGGGGCTCTGTGACACCAGCGCCCCTGGACTCCCTCACGCTGGGGCTCTATTCCTGGCTTTATCTGAAGGTGACTGTAGCAGGGTTCGGTTCTTGGTTGAAGCACCCCAAGTAAGAAATTCCCAGGGAGGAGGGGGGCAATCCCATTGCTGGAGCTCCTGCCTCGGAACCTCCACTTCATCTGAGCTCAAAAGTGCAGTGACCCCTACCTCTGATTTGTAGCATCCCAGCCGCTTTCCAGAGAGAGGTTTTCCAAGCTCTGACACCCCCAACCCCAGTCTCAGGAAAAATTAGCCCCTCCTCAATAGCCGTTGCTAATTATGCGACGCCTACAAGTTCCTTCCTGTGCTGGGGCCTGCCTTTTGCAAATCTATTCTTGCAGACTGGGGGACTCGGGGGAGTTCACATGAAATAACGCTGTGACATGGAAAAATGAAGCGAGCACGTTAACTTCAGTGAGTCAGTAGGAATCGCTACCTCCGTAAAGTCGTCTACCTGGAATTTCTGAACTGTGTTCCGTTTACTGAGAGCCACCAAAGCATAAAATGTGAGACTGCAAAGGAACCCTGAACAAACGATGACATCCGTCTAGAGATCAGAGAGACCTGCCCAGGTTCTGGACAGCAGGGATGGGAGGGAAGCTGTTACCACTGCCTGGCGCAGCTGTATGTCGCAGGGCATCGCATCAGCACAAACACAGAATTATTGTCGTTCACGAGCAATCAGCAAACCGAGGCCCAGACAAGCTCCCTCAGGCATGTGCTTCCTGGACAGACTCCTCAGACAGCAACCCAACCTCCTGACAGCGCTCTCGGCAACACGCGGAATGCCCGAGTCAGGGGTGAGCCTGGCTCTGGGGCAGGCAGGGCCACAGCCAGCCGGCACCAGGCAGGGAACCCACCCGTGCCCGCCCGTCTCTCCTCCGTCCAGCAGCATCTCCAGTTTACCTGGGGCCGGTTGTTTTGAGGCTTTGTGCTTTGAAAAATGGAGAGGAGCTAATTTCAGATCAGCCGAGAGCATCCCCTCTGTTATTTTAGTTTCTGGGGATGCTTGCCCCGGGTAGCATCTCCCCCTAAGGAGGCGGCTCCGACATCCAATCCTGGGGNGTGAGCCTGGCTCTGGGGCACGCAGGGCCACAGCCAGCCGGCACCAGGCAGGGAACCCACCCACGTCCGCCCGTCTCTCCTCCGTCCAGCAGCATCTCCAGTTTACCTGGGGCCGGTTGTTTTGAGGCTTTGTGCTTTGAAAAATGGAGAGGAGCTAATTTCAGATCAGCCGAGAGCATCCCCTCTGTTATTTTAGTTTCTGGGGATGCTTGCCCCGGGTAGCATCTCCCCCTAAGGAGGCGGCTCCGACATCCAATCCTGGGGCGAAGGGACGACTCACCTGCCTTCGTGGGCGTCTGCTCTTCAGGAAGGCCACAGGCTAGTTTATTAGGGATCACCAGACGCTCTGAGGGTCTGGCGCAGTGGCTTTTTCATTAGGGAGTGTCACTGCAGATCGCCAGAAGCAATCGGTGAACGAGGCAAGTCCCACAAGGGTCGGGTTTTGAGGCAGTGAGTCCATTAGTTCTATTAGGGCGTTTTCATTGCAAAGAGGCTGAATTATTCACGAGCGCCTCTTTCCCTAAGAGCTTGGGAAGTGCAGTTCCGTGGCGCAGCCTGGCACGGCCGACTCCTGGCGTGTAAGATTGGGGTGCAGCCCAAGGTGGGGGGGGGTCCTGCCATTCCCTTGGCTCCACCTTTGCTGCCTCCATCGCCCTCATGTACCAGAGACAGGTAGCAAGGGGCAGGCTGTGCATGCTCTTTGTCATTTGAGTGCGGGACACACATGATTGTGTCTACAGTGGGGGCGTTGGGGTCCCCACAGCATGTGGCCACCACCTAGAGTGAAGGGGTTGGGGTCTGGCAAGGCCTCCCATCCCTGGATGTATTCCAGGGTGGTGTGTCTTATCTTGCCAGTACCTATAAGTGGCTGGAAGGTTCTGGAAGTCTGCTATTTGGACACCACACTGTCACTTCCTCCAGGTGGGGGCACAGGCGCCCTTCTTCATATCACAGGTCCTCCCTTGGGGTCTGGAAGATGCTCTGAGACGGCTCCAAATGAGGCTGAGTTCTGTGGTGAGTTGTGACCCCTGGGACCTGCATGTCACCCCAGGGTGCCTCAAAAGTCTCAGCATGACATCATCTTCAGCTAAGAGAGCGCGCCAGCGCATGTGGGATTTGGGATGGATATGGAGCTGTCTATCCTATGACAAACAAACAGTGGTGGCTGCCATGGGGGTTGTGGGGGCAGAAACCAGTGCCCAGGACATGGAGTAGAAGGCAAATGAAATGGGAGGCTGGGTGAGGACACGGCATCCGGAAAGGCCTCAGTGGCTGAGTTGGGATGGTTTTTCTCCAAAGGCCCAAATCCACTATGTTGGTTCCTCACTTGTCACCTCTGGTGGGGTGGCCCTGTGCCTCACTGGTAGGAGTGGCTGTCAGCCTGGCATGCCCTGAATGAGGTCGCTCCCCGGCCACTGCCTCTCTCTGTCCCTCTCAGCGCCTGCCCATCAGCAGCCTGGCCCCAAGCCTGGCTTCTGACGTCCTTTCCTGCACCTGCTCCCTGCACCCCTCTCCCTGCACCCGTGCGTAGCTCTTCCTCTCTCCACCGTTCCTGGGCTGTTACCTGGCCTCCCCACACTCAGCCTCCCCATTGCCCGTCTTACTCCCCACCCTGGGCTTCCTTCCTACAGCACAACACTGACCCCTGCCCTGCTCTGACACCACAGATGGCTCCCAGTGCCCCCCAGAGTCATCCGAGCTCCTCCACTCGGCATTCTAGGGCCTCTCCAATCTCACCCAGTCCACCCCACAGCCTGGCCTCTTGTGATTCTCCAGCACACCTTGCCGCCCAGTCTGTGCAACCACCTTCTGCGGTCTGTGCACACCTCCAAGCCGCGGCTCAGGCTGTCACCTCTACTGGAATGCTCTTCCCAGTCTCTGTGTTGAGCCCTGCCCAGCCTTCAAGGTCAGCTCAAAGCCCCCGTGCTGCCTTCTCCAGGAAGCCTTCCCTGACTCTCTCGATTGGCTGCTGCCACTCCCTCCTCTGAACCCCAGCAGCTCTTTGGACTCTTCCACGACAGGCTTTGCCTTCTAGATGCTATTCGAGTTATTAGCGTTCTGCGGTAGACTGCATATGGTTCCCAATCCTCTACCCCTCTGTATCCACGACCTTTGCCATGTGACTTGCTTGTTCCTCCCACTGGTGGGAGGGACACATTTTGCTGCCCTTTGACTTTGGGCTTGTTCAGGAGACTTGCTTTGGCCAAAAGAATGTGAGTGGAAGTGACAGGGTCCCGTTTGCAGCCACAGGTCTTCAGAGACACTGCATAGTTCTGCTTTTCTCTGTCACTCCTGCGGGGAGAAGAACGTGCCTGGGACGGGCCATAGTTAAGGAGGACAGGCAGATGGAGAGCTCCTGGACCCAACCTGCTCCATGGAGACGAACCCAGCCTCGCCTATCCACCCACATACATACAAGCAAGGAAGAAATGCTTTGCTGCCTAGCACTGAGTTCTGGGGTTGTTTGGCACGTGGCATTCTGGATGCCGCTGACTCACACGGGTCTCACCTCCCTCACTGGTCTGGGGGCGGCTCGAGGGCAGGGCACGCACCTTGAACACGTCTGCCCCGTTGGAGGGCCAGGCAGGGGCTCCATGCCGCTGGTCGGGTTGCATAACCATCCCATAGCCAGGTTCCGTGACTGTGTGACAAGGGTGCCCCACCGGGACTGGTACCCAGTCTGTTAAACAAAGATCTCACCCCTCAGAGGTCATTGTCAGAACAGCCACGTGAAGAAACCACATGGGAGATACACCGGGCAGGACGGCCAGAGCCCAGGGGCACCAGAACATGGAGCCCAGAGGCAAGAGGGAGGCCTTCAGAGCTGGCCCTCGGGGCAGGGAGGGCCTCCTGTGGATGAAGGTGCTCACCCAGAGGGCCCCCCAGGGGTGGAAAACAGGCTGAGCCGTGGGGTTCTGAAAGACTCTCACGTCAACTTGGTTACAGCAGACAACGTACTTGGCCCCTCCTACAGGCGAGGCCCTTACGGCCGGCAGGGCTGTACCTGCGATTTTTCTGCCTGCTTATCTGACCTCCCTCCTTTCCTTCTAAGGACTGAGGTG
The DNA here is from genome assembly GCF_000696425.1 of Galeopterus variegatus. Classification (NCBI taxonomy): domain Eukaryota; kingdom Metazoa; phylum Chordata; class Mammalia; order Dermoptera; family Cynocephalidae; genus Galeopterus; species Galeopterus variegatus. The sequence goes on along the minus strand of NW_007730935.1, from coordinate 89,117 downwards.
GACATGCGCTCTCTGAGGATGCAATTCAGGTGCAAGTTCGGTTTCATTGGTCAAACCCCTCTGTGACAAACACTGTACCATCATTACTGCACATTATTCCATATATACATACATTATGATACACACATTTCATCCAATAAAAGCATTTGCAAGTCCAAGTTCAGATTCCCTCTGTGACAAACACTGTACCATCATTACTGCACATTATTCCATACATACATACATTATGATACACACATTTCATCCAATAAAAGCATTTGCAAGTCCAAGTTCAGATCTAACTGTCTCAGGCAAAATCTTATCTAGCCAAAATTTCATCAGAATCAAAGAGCTGACCATCTCTTTAGGGCCCCTTGTAAGAAGTGAGACCTCACAGGAGGCCCCAAAGCCATGGCACAGATTAGCCTGAGCACTCAGCCCACGGTCACACCCAGAGGTGCCAGGCCTGTGGGGAGGAAAGAGCCCCATGTGGAGATCCAGTGCTGACCCCAGCACCTGCTGCCTGAGACTCCTGGAGCATCAGCAATAAACACCCCCCAGTGCTGCCACCAGTGGCAATCCTGGGGAGCTAGTCCTGGGTAGAGAGACCTCCCAGGCCCAAATACTAAGAAGCAGCAACACGCAGGGGACCTGATGCCAAGAGCTGTGGTGAGCCCCCACACAGTACCAAGGCTGGTGGAACTCGCTGACTTGCAGGTTCCAGGCAGCCCTGACATTTTATTTCCTAGAGCTGGAGAATTTCTAAGGATGCACCTTCCTAGAGCATCCCTACCTCACAGGTGAGGGAGAGATGGCCCAAAGGAGGCACGGACTTGCCTGAGAGGACCTTTTGGGGCAATAGTCTGGGCCTCTAGGGGCCTTGTCCCTCCAGGGCACAGTCTCTCACCAGGCAAACACCCTGTTTGCTAATTCACCAATAGGGAAACACGTCGGAAGATGTCACCGAGTCCACCCCGACCCTGATCCAAGTCACATCAGTACCACACGCCCCCAAGGAGGCATTAGCTTAGATGACCCCGAGAGCTCTGTGGGTTACAGATCAGCTCAGATCCACAGGCAGAAGGCAGGGTGGACGCGCTCTCCAGAGTCCTCTGCAAACCCGTGACCGTGGGAAGGCATCTCCTCCCCCGCTGGTGAGTGAAGGTTTCACGGTAGATCTGGCTGAGAGCTGAGCAGGTGTCAGAAGTCCACTTGCTCAAATCACAGCACACTTTTAGTAGATGAACACACACAACCCGACTTGACATTTTGCATCAGGACATTATGTGATGCTCTGTGGGTAAGCACCGAGAGGCGCCGGCAGAGCCGAGGTGTTATCAGGGGTTTACTTCAGAGAAAACACCAGCGCACCCTACCTGGGATGAGCACGTCCCCCCCGCCCCCGGCCTACAGCTTGCTGGGTTATTTAGGGAGAACGAAGGACTCATTACCTGTAGAACTGGAGCTGCCTTTTGGGACTCCCATACCGAGTGCTTCGGCGGGCAATGGAGGAAAGAGAAAAAAAGGAGAGAGAAGAGAAGAGAGACAGTCTACAATTGGCAATAAGCACGGGAGGGGCCAGCTCAGAAAGCATCGCCAACATCCCGCAGCCCCAGGACCCCCGCCGGCTGCCTGCTCAGGGTGGTCTCGGAGGATGCACGGCCAGCTCCAGATGCTTGGCAGCAGCGCCACCCAGTGGCCCTTGGAAGCAGAAGCCCAGAGCCCATTCCGCCTGGACACTAAGGGGTCTTTTCGTGTCTGGCCTTATTTCCCACAGTCAACCTCTGGGTGAGAGTCTGTCTGGGTTTTAATATGTTTGAGAACACACTTTGTAATATGCTTTAGGTCAACAGTTGAAAACTCTTAAACCAAGAAGTGCTGCTCAAGTCTGCAGGTGATTATAGGGCTCTTTTCAGGACAGACACCCCCTTTCCCTGTGGCTCCCACACACACTGGCTCAGGCCCCAGCAATTACCTAGAAAGGTCAGCTGCCCAAGGACCTAGAGACCTCTGGGGTCCTGCCCATGCTTTGGGTTTTTGCTGTCCTTGGAGCTGGCAGCTCTCACCCAGCGCCCTCCATGTGCTGGCCTGTTGCTCAGGCTGACTGTCGTGTAAACAGAAAAATGCAGCCCTGGATCTGGAAGTGGCCTCCACCAGAAGGTCAAGGGTGTCCGGGAGCATCTGGCCACACCCCCCACTCCGGGCATTGGAAAATGGGCAGACGTGATTCCCCAAAGGCCTGCAAGGTCATCGGCCTTGTCCAGGGTGCCGGGGGACCACTGCGCCCATGTGAGCCACAACGCTGAAAGTGTGAGGAGCAGAAGGCAGGGACGGGCCCCGCTCACTGTCCCCTCAAATGAAATATTTCAGAAGAGTCAGGGACAAAAACGGAGTCTATCCTGGCTCAATCCCACTCAGAAAAGCTTTGTTTTTCTTCCCTATTTTGGCTTTTAAAAGCTTCCATTCCCTTTTTGGAGAAAATGCTCACCAGTGTGCACTGCCCAGTCCTGCAAAGCAGAAGTATGTGGGCCCCATGTGGTCCTTCCCTCCTCCCATGGGGAGGCCAGTGGCCTTGGGGACCCCTCCTCAGAGGCAGGACTGGCCCTGGGAGGAGGCCAGTGTGGGAGTGAGGTCGGGGGGTCACCTGTAGATCATCCCGGGGGAGCCCGTCTGCCGCAGGGAGAGCCGAGCTGGGGAGCCTGTTGTCGATTCCGGATACATGGAGCCGGCCTCACTTGTCCAGACCCGCTCACTTCTTCACGGAGGGAAAATTCTGGAAGAAAAGCAAAATGTGGTTGGGGGATGATGGTTAAAAAAAGGTCAACCAGGTTTGGCCAGGAGGCTCTGTGATTGTAAAGGCCCAGAAGGCTGTCTGAGTTCGTAGGGCGTCTATACATGCCTGTCAGACAGACAGACAGACCTGTGGGGCTCAGACAGGCTGATGATCATGTGTTACGCCTCTGTGAAGGATTTCCACTCCATCAGTCCACACTCCCACCTGACGTGTTGTGGGGCTCCTTCTGCGCCTCCCTGGCTGCTTTTCTGAAACTTGGAGCAGGTTTCCGCTGCCCACATGCTGCAGAAGAGATGGCCTCAGAGGGAGTCTGTGCATCTACTGAGCTCCCGTCTGTCTTCCCCTCCCAGGAAGGGGCCCTGCTGAGGTCCTAAGGCAGCAGCTTGTAAGATGCCCCCGATGAACCTGGCTCCTGGGATTCCTGCCCTTCTGTGGATCCCTCCCCTCAAGCGTGGCTGGACCTTGTGACCCGCTTCTAACCAGCAGACTATGGCAGGCTCTGATGAAGCCAGACACCACACTGGAGAGGCCCGTGTGGCAGGTACTGAGGTGGCCTCTGGCAACAGCTCACAAAGCAGCGAATCCTTCAAACAACTGCAGGAGACTGGAGGTGGATCCTTCCCAGCTGAGGCTCCGATGAGAGCCCAGCCCTGGCCTGACTGCAACTCGCGGGTCCTGAAGCAGCAGAACTGGCCACTCCCTGCCCAAACTCCTGATCCCCAGAACTGTGAGATGGTGACAGAGTGTGCTGTTGTGAGCTGCTGAGTTTTTGGTGATTGTAGATGACGGGAACACTTGCCCACGCCCGTCCTTCCACTCACTCCGCCCGCTGCGCCCTTGGGCTGGGCCGTTTTCTTCACCTGGACCCCTGGATCGGCCTCCTAACTGCTCCAGTTCCCACCCAGCCCTCACTTCTTGCTCCCCCCAGCAGCCAGGTGCATCTCTGCCGGGGTGAATCTGGTCACGTTACCCCTTCCTTCCCCTCCCCAGGCCCTGAGTGCTCTGCCTCCCCGTGCCTCGCTCCCGGACCCAGCCCCAGGCCTTCTCCAGCAGGCCAATGTCACGCCCTCCGCGGGGCCTTTGCGCTGTAGTTCGGTCCGTTCTGCCTGCTGTGCCCTTACCTCCCCTGTCACCCTTGGGTCTCCTCAGCGAGCCTGCCCAGTGCCCCAGCCAATGCCAGCTGACCTTCCTGTCTGCACACTGGCCTGTGTTGTTCTGGCTCCCTCTCTGGAGTGCGAGCTCCGCAAGGGCAGGGATCTCGTGGGTCTCATCACAACAGCACCCTCTGTGCCTAGAGCAGGGCCTGGCTTATGAAAGGGCAAAGGTCCCCTGATCCAAAATCATGTGGTCCTGCACCAATGGCAAAAGGATGGTCCAGGCTCAAAACACAGCTCCGCCTACCCACAATGGCCCCTGAAATTGCAGGGAGGGTGATAACCAGACACCCAGCCAAGCAGCTGATCTGGAGGGCTTTGTCCATCCGACCCTTCCTTTCCCCCAGAACCTCCCATCACCAGGAGGCTGGGTCCTTGGAACACCCCCCGCAGTCACGTGATGCAGGTTTAGGTCCTGCTGATAACTGGGGTCTCCTCTGAGTGAGAGGTGTGAGCGCCTGCGTGAGCCTGCTTGAAAAACAGGGACAGAAGACACAATGGAGGTTCCCCCCATGACAACCTCAGAGGAAGTGGGGGAAGGTGCCCCACAGTTTTTCCCTTAAAGAATCTCACGTGGAATGCAACGATGAGAGAAATAAAATGCTCTTAAATCCTTAAAATGAATACAGCAATGCTTGGCTGACACTAATTCTCGCTCACCAGGCAGATTCCTCATGAGTCGCGATGCCGTGATCTGGGCAGACCCGCCTCCCTCCACCCTCAAGCCCCTCCACACGCCCCTTTCACACCAGTCCTGGACAGGGGGCAGCTCCCGCTGGACACTGAAGGCCTCTTGATCAACTTTCCTTTTGCTCTGCGGTTCCTTCAGGACCACGGCCCCAGGAGGTACTAGGCTGATCCCTACCTGCCCAGATCAGCGCAAGAAGCTTCTCCCCCGCACATGGGCAGGACACAGCCCTAAGTCACTGACGCACGCTGCACTCTGGGCCCCAGGCTGGCTGCAATTCAGTTTGTGCAGAGCCTCTTCTACAGAGAGGGGCTGGTGACGGGCATTGGGGGCTGGGGCCCTGAAGGGCAGTCTCTCCGTTTGCTTTCTTAGGTGACTTGGAGGCACGAAATCACCTCACTAAAGTTGTTAAAGAGCTGCTGTTTAAACTCCCAACGATGCTGTGCTTCCAGCTGGAAGACGGTGTGCTCCTTAACACACAAAACACTGACTGAGCGTCCTGTGTGCAGGTGCTGGAGGCCGCCTGGATGAGTAGCACAGCCCTGACCTGGGTGGGTGAGGGATGCGGACAGGAAACCACAGCCACCGAGTGGCAGGCGCTACAGAGCGGCAGACACAGGCCTGCTGGGAGTACAGCCGTCACCATGGCCCCTCCCCAGGGGGTATCCCGTGGGGGATGTGTAAACAAACGTGCTGGTCCACAGGCCACAGGGGAGGATGGGGGGTAGGGTGTCCTCCCACGGGTCTGCAGAAAGGGATGGGGCCCGGATGCCTGCACCCTTGATGGGGTTGCTGCCCACCCCACACCCCATTCTTCCTTCCTTGGCTTTCCCTGGGTCCAGCTGTGGAGCAGCGGCACTCAGGAGTGTTTAACTTCCAGAATTCTAGAATCACAAACTCAACTTGCATTTGAAAAGGTGCAGGGACCAAGACTGTCTCATTCCGTATTCCACACACGTGGGGCTGGGCCCAGGCACTTACATTTCCAACAAGTTCTCAGGCACCGTTGGTGCTGCTGGCCCAGGGAACACACTTCGAGAACCACTTGTCTGGCGGGGTCCTAGCCCATGAGACAAATCCAGCCTGCCTCCTACTTTTATAAATAAAGTTTTATTGGAACACCCCCATGCCTGTTTGCTTACGAGTTATCTAAGGCTGCTTTTGTGCTACCACGACGAGGTTGAGCAGCTACAACAGGGACTGTCTTACCAGCAAAGCCTAAAATACTGTCTATCTGGCCCATCACAGAAAAAGCCTGCCAATGCCTGTTCTGGGCCATTCTCTCCCCACTCTCAAGTGACAACTTCCCAGCTCCTGCTCTCCTTAAATCCCCAGCACCTCCTCTCCCTTCTCCGTCCCTGCTCTGACTTTGCTGCTCCAACAGAAGCAACCAGTGGCCAACTTGCCCAGCCCAGCCCACCCTCCCGCCTCAGCCCTCATAGCATCCTGCCTTCCTCCTGTGGTGCCCTCCAGGGCCTGGGCACCACGCCCTGCGCGACAGCGCCCTGCGGCAGCAATCTGCCCCCTGCGGGGAGCACTGCCACCTGCATGCGACCAGCTGTTATTCCTCCCATCTCAAGAGAAAAAAAATCAAAAAGCGGCTTTTTGGACCGACTTCCTTCTCCCCCATTGAGCTGTTTCCTCCCGTTCACAGGAAGCTCCTCTGGAAGTTGCCCTCACTTGCCTGCAACCCCTCTCCTTTCGGCTCAGACACTGACTCCGATCAGCCTCTGGCTTAACCACTCTGGAAGCCCCTCTTGCCAAGGTCGCCGTGACCTCCCTGTCGCCAGGTCCAATGGTGCCTGTCGTACTGGGGCAACCGTGGCGCTGCACAGGGGGGTCTTCCTCAGCCCCCAGGACCCCTGCTGTCGGGGTTTCCCTCCCGCCTCTCCAGCCACCCCTTCTCGGTCTCCTTGACTGCTTTGGGCCCCTCTGTCCACTTCCAACTTTGGCAGCTGCCCAGGCTCAGGCTTTGAGCATCTTCTCTTTCCTGTCCACACGAAGTCTCAGATTTCCGTCTGTCTCCTGGCTCTGGCCTCCGCTGCCACACTGCAGACCCTATGTTCATATCTCCACCCTGGCCACGCTCTGGAGCCCAGCCTCATTTACTCGAGTGCTTGGGGACACCTCCACGAGGATGTGAATCAGGTGCCTCAGATTCACGTGTCTACACTGAGCTCCTGGTCGGCCCGCCAAGTCCTGTTCTCCCACGGCCGGGTGGCACCAGCGGCGTAAAGGACGCCCCACCCTCCAGGCTCAGTCCAAGTTCCCGGGTGTCATCGCGACTCCTTTCTTCCTCTCATGTCTCACATCCCACCCATCACAGCCCGAGTCCTGACGCTTCCCCCACGCTCCCTGCCACCTCTTCCGGGTCCGGGCCACCTTCTTTCTGGCAGATCCTCACAGCAGTTCCCTAATGGGTTTCTGCTTCACAGGGGCCAGAGTGACCCTCCAGAACATAAATCAGTCATATCCACACTGCTCAAAACCTTCTAATGGCTTCTATTCTACCCAGAGTAAGAGCCCAAATCTCAACAATGGCTTCTGGGCCCCTCCTGGTCTGCTCCTTTGACCTCTTGACCTCACTCCACCGTGCCCCCCACTCACTCACCCCAGCCACACTGGCTTTCGGGGTCCATGAGCCCAGCAGACTGGCTCCCACTTCAGGGCTTTTCTGCTCCTCTTCCTCCTGCCTGAATTCAGCCTCTGACCCCCCAAATCTACCTAGAACCCCCACTTTGCCTCTTTATACCAAGGTCACCTTCTCACGGAGGTCTTCCTTGGACACATTGTCTTAAATTGTAAACCCCGTCTCCCCCACGCGACCCAGCCCCTTTCTGTGTTATTTTCCTCCCTAGTGTTTACCACCTGCTAATATACCTTCCATGCCACCTGCTTGTCTCATTTATGATCTCTGTCCCCACCAAGATGCCGGCTCCGTGAAAGCGGGGAGTTTTGTCTGTTGTGTTCCAAGCTGTGCCTGGAACATTGTAGACTCAACAGGTATTTGTTGAATGAATGAATGAATGAGTGAATGAATGATTCAGCCTGCTGAAGGCCACGGAGAGAGAGCACAGGAACAGCGGCTGGGGCTCGGAGGTCTGTTACTGCAGGTAGCACGCCTGCAGTGCTGGTGCTGAGGGCCTGGGGACAGCTGTTGCATGTAATCGAGGGCCACTCTCTCTGGAGGGTGTGATGCTTGCTCTGTCCAGTGGGGGTGCTCAGGGCAGCTACAGGTGCAGGGACAACCGGTGCCACTGGATGAACTTAGGGAGGGTCCCTTGAGGAGGCCATTTGTCCCACTCCCACCCCTAGCCCGGACTCCAAGAAGAGCTGACCCTGAGGTCAGGCTCCCTCTGTGCCAGCAGTCAGCTCCCTGGCCCGCAGCTACAGGCGGGCACTGGACTTGCTCTGGTGACCACTTCACAAGGAACCACAGGCCACCAACAGCACCTCTGTCTCCTTCCTCCCTGGGGGCCTGGCAGCCTCTGTCATCTCACAGAGGAGGAGGGGATTAATGAGATTTCCCCACAGCCCCTGCTTTGCATTCAGGATGCAGGACACATGGGCAGAGCTGACCTGCCCAGAATCCGCCTCCTCCCTCTGCAGCTGCCACTGTCCAATCAGGAGCGACTGCATCTGCAGAGCAGCCAATCCCCATGTCGCTGACATACTAGCAGGGATGCTGTGAATCCCAGCTGGCGCAGCAGCTCATGCACAGCGGAGGCAGCAGGCAGAGCTAAGCCGGGTGGTCCTGGGACACCTGACACCCCAAGGATCAGGAGAACAGGCTTCAAAAACTGTCTGACAACACACCAGGCCCAGGAGGGATGGGAGGGGAGCCCAGCAGCTGAGAGGGCACTGGGCTCGGGGTCCAAGCTGGGAGTCTGCAGTCTGGGTCCCTCCTGTCTCCTGAGCTTCCTTCCGTTCGGTCTGTGTGTGACCTTGAGCACATCTCCCTGATTTATGTCTGGAGAATCTGAATCATGGAGCATTTACAAAGGCCTGTCCAAGCTTTCTCAGGGAGCAAGGAGAAGCAAGATATAGAAATGCCTTGAACCCAAGAGGAAAGATGCTGAATAAATTCTAGGTCTTCCCTTTACATGGTAAGCTGACAATGACAGGTGTCATGGGACATGTGCCCCAGACCACCCCATTCTACACACATGGGCGATCAGTCTAGAGCAGGCAACCCCTGTCCCCTGCAACCTGGAAACAGCCAAACCAAAAATAAATGAACAAATAAACACTCATGTGGCCCGCCAGCAGGCTCATTACACAGACAATGAACAGTTTAACTTTAGTGCTCCAAGGAGTGAGTTCTGCTGTGATTCAGTCTTCGAGGTCACCCCTGTGAATATTAAATTGTAAGCTCAGTGTGTAGCTGGGAGCCTACACCCTGTTACTGGAGAAGGAGACTATGTCTGTCTATTAACTGTAGATTCTGAATTACAGGAAAACTCAGGCTGGCTGGAACCTTCCTTTTGCAAGACTTCTTGATCCAGAGTTAGTTAGCACTTTGAGCACCAGAGAGGGAATCTGTTTCTAAATTGAAGTCCTGCCCGACCCTGTTGCACATGTTCCTACCTTCTTCTAGAGCTGGGCTGGTGACACAATTCCACCCTCTTTGGTTGACCCTAGGAGACTGCTCTGGGTGCCGGGGAGGGAGGCCGGGCCCAGGCAGTGGTTCAGACGTGGGCTTGGGAGCTGGCCAAGGTTTGAGTTAATTCTGCTGGTCATTCGTGTACGACCTTGGGCAAGTCTTTCTCCCTTCCCAGTGACAGCTCTTCGTCTGTGAAGTGGGATGATGATGGGGAGGATCCTTTGATGTGCTCACAGGTGGGGGTGCACGGTGAGGGCATGGGAGCCGGGACCAGCCTGTGCCGGGCCCTGGTTCACACCAGGCCCAGGTGCAGGGCAGGCTCTGGCCAAGGCCTGGGTATGCTTCTTGATGAATCGCAGACCACAGCTGCTACCTGACACTTGTGCCACATGCATGAAGGCAGAGGGAGCTGCTCCTGCACAGACATGTCCCAGGCAATTGGTCTCACCCCCAGAAAATCATTTTTCAGGGTCCTCGGACTTGCCATGACAGCTTCTGCTTTTCCTCGCCGCCTCTCCCCTTTGCTGTCAGAAGGCTTCTCATCTTTCTGATCCTTCATAGACATGTGTCCATGGTTGCATCCAAACTCCAAATCATCCTGGGGCTCAAAGCTTCCAGGAGGCCGATCTCTAGATTGCTGAGGTCTTAAGAATGATAACTTTGCACTAGTTACCTGTTGCCACGTGGCAAGGACTAACAGCTTAAAACGGACCAACCCTAACACCTCAAGGGAGGGGGCCACGGTGAGCTCATGGTTGGCAGGAGGTGGCCACCGGAGGCTGCCGTGGAGGTCAGCTACTGCAACACCAGCGACGGACTGTCCCCAAATCTACCTCTGTCCCCACATCCTGTGAGACGCCTGGAATGTCAGCTCCACTAGGGCGGGATGCTCCATCGCTTGGTCCACTGATGTATCCCAGTGCCCAGATGGCACTGGGCACATGTAGGTGCTCAGTGAACACTGACCGAGGGAATGAAGAGAGAAGAGGCTCATGCCATCTGGGTGTGACATCCGGGCAATCTTCCGGAAGCCTCCGGGCTGAAGGCTTGGACTCAAGCTCCTACTTATCGAACAGATGTTACTTTCTTTTTTTTTTTTTTTTTTTTTTTTTTTTTATTTTATTTTATTTATTTTATTTTATTTTTTTTTTGTCTTTTGTCTTTTTGTTCCGTGTCCGGCAACGGATCGCAACCCTCAGTGTTGCCCCCGTACCGGACCAGGGACCGGCAACGGGATTGCAAACCTCGGTGTTGCTCCCACGCCTCGCTCAGCCAGTGAGCGGAAGCCGGTCTGTATGTGGGATCCGAACCCTCGGGCGGCAGCGCTGCCGCGCCTCCTAAGCGGCGCACTATCCAGTGCGCCACTGGGCTGGCCCCGAACAGATGTTACTTTCACGTTGCTTCTCGAACTCTGGAAATCCTCCCTGCCAAAGCCCTGAAGCATCTGCCATGACCACCGCATGGCACGAAACCACCGCTGGGTCTGTGGGCCGAAGTCTGGGGAGCCAGGGTGGTGACTGTGTGCCTCATGAACAGACAGGAAGTGGCATAACTGCACGAAACCACACGCCACATGGGAGGGCACTTGCGTAACACACCCTTCCTCTCCCCAGGAGGCAGGGGCCCGAGACGGGAGCCAGCTCCTCTCCTGTGAGCAAGAGCTGGTGGCGAGGGTGGACGCTGCTGCCTCTGAGCATGCGCGGGTGCCAGCTCTGCCTGCGCTCATCCTGGGGCACCAAAAGCCTAATTGCTGTTGGGATGCCCTGCAGGGCCTGGGCCGGGGTCTGCAGGTCAATATGACCAATTCTCCAGACCTTGCTCAATGCAGCCTGAGGATGCGGAGGGAGGATGGGGTAAACGTTGCTAGAGGCCAGAGGTCACAGCCATGATCCCTGGTTTTGTCACAGAAAAACCTCAGTCTCTCCTCTGAGCTTCTGAGGCTGGAGCTAGGGCACCGGGGCACAGTGACCTGCTACCCTGACACTAAGTAGCACGGACGTCACACAGTTCAGGCAGCAGAAGAAGCTTCTGGACCAACCATGAAGCCCAAGTCAAGACTACTGGATAGGAAGTTTGATAATACATCACATCAAAGCCACATCAGAAATTTTAAAAAGACAACAGAGTAAAAATTTCAGTCTTCTCAAAGCAACATGCAAATGCCTGTTCCCTGACTATACACATCAAACCAACCCAGCACAGAGCGTGGGTCCAGACTGTGGCAGGGACGGTTCACATCCACAGCTGACTAACACTGCAATTTAAAAAAAGAAAGGCTGCCACCAAAAAGCAATGCTTAAATGCCTTTCCCCTTCTACCACAAACACACACCCAGACCTAAACCCAGGTCGCAGGCACCTGCAGGCAAAGACCCTTGCCACGGCTCACGTCCCAGCCACAGGCCGCACTCGCAATGGCTTTGGTTCTGGAAACAGCCACGCTCCCTCCCTGAGAGGGAGGCTCATATCCTGGGGAAAGCAATTGGACTGTGGCTCCCCCAGCCTCTGTGATGTGCATCTGGGGTGAAAAGCCACCCTACCTTGAGCCTTAGCTGCTCCCTGGCTGCCCCACCCCCTGCAGTTCCTGTATTTTTCTCATAACTCAGAGTGCACTGAAGATGTTGTTTGAGGATCTGGGTCCTGCTGAGTTCAGGTGCAGGGGCTGGGTATGCGAGAGAAAGCCTTATCTCCTGGCTGTGGCTCCTCCAGCTCCATCTTGCATCTCGGCGAGCACAGGTGGCAAGGCGCGGTGCTGTGCAGGGCTGCTCACCTGGCACCTGGTGGAGGGTACCCCAGTGCTGTATGATGGCATGAGCTGCCCTGAGTCAGGGTGAGTCACAGGATCCTCATGCAGGGCCCCGTGTGGGTGCCGTGTTTGCCGTGGAGGCAGCAGAAACCCTCACCTGCTCCGGAATCCCCACGACCACGTGCCAGGGCCTCAAGGCCTCCTCCTTCCTCAGTCGTTCCACCCACACACACCGTGTGCCCTCCGGCGGTAGATGAGCCGCTGTCCCTCTCAGGGAGCTCACAGCCTCCTCCCCACCCTTCCCAGCTGTGACCACACCCTACACCCATTTGGTGGGGGTGGGGGAGGGGAGGAGGGAGTGAGGCAGGGGAAGAAGGAAGCGCGGTCACCAGGGGGCTCCCTGCCGACCCCTGCCCTGACCTCGGGAGACGGGAGACGTGCTGGTGCTGCGCTGGGGGGCTGCGTGTGCCCTCCACCCCCACCCGCACACTCAGCTGTGGGAATTGAGGCAGCAGAAGGGAGGGGATGGGACCCATAATGTTCATTTTCAAGGCAGGGGCCCTTGCTCCTTCCACTCAGAGACAGGAAGTCCCAGGCCAGGGGTTCCCGGGAAAGAGCAGATGGGCAGGACTCTCTCCAGGAGCTGCCAGGGCTGCTTGGCAGCTGTTACCCTCCCCCCCACCACAGGGACGCATGTGGCCCCGCAGGGCTCTCAATCCCCAGGCATCTCCCCCTTGTTGCCCAGGGATGAAAGCAGAAAGCAGAGGAGAACTGTGTCACGATCAGACACCTCTGCTGGGGTCCGGGCCACTGTGTGGAGCCACAGCCTCTGGGACAGGAGGCGACGTGGGCCATGCCTGGGTCAGGCAGGAGGTAGGGTGGGGTAGCTCCCTCCCAGGCTGTGGCCAATCCCAGGGAGCATGGGGCTCAGGATGCAGCTGAGAACTACCCCTGAATGCGAGGGGAACACAGAGCCCCCTTCAGGGAGCAGGGGCACTGCCTGTCAGCCACAGGACCCATCCTGGGAAACACCTCCCCCAAAGCACCCGGGTACCTGCTCTTGAACTGGAATGAGAAGAAACGAGACCATGTCCTGCCTGTATGTGGTGGAAGGCCAAGTCACGCGTCTGCTGCATGGCAAACCGCTATGGGACCACAGGGCCCAGCAGGAAGTTGGCACAGCGTGTGCCAGGGCTCCACAGCGCTGCCAGGGCAGAGCAGAGTAGCCTGGCTAACCAGGACCTGTGGGGCACTGGGGAGTGGCTTCTGGTCCCCGGAGTGCCTGGCGCCATGACCCAGGTTGGAGGACCCCAGACACCCCCAACCTTCCTGTCAGTGCAGCAGACACAGGGTACAGAGGCAGGCAGAGGGGGGCAGGGAGCACAGTCCTCATGGGAGAGGGAAGCAGCCCGGCATGTCCCCATGCCCTGCCCACAGTGGCCCCTCCAGAACAGGAAGCAGACCCTCCCTGTCAGTCTGGGAGCCCCTTTCTCAGGCAGGTAGGGACAGACATGCAGCCACCAGCTAGCCCTGGTAATGTTCAGGAGAGACCCTTGCTGGAGCCAGCTTTGTGCCAGGGCATGCCCCCCACTCTCTTCTGATCTTCTCCACAGCCCTGAGAAGGGCTACTCTGCCTTCCCGTTCTACAGATGACGACACTGAGGGTCCAAAGGTTTCAGGCAGAGGGTCTACCTTCCATTCTGGAGGGTCTGCCGTGGGTGGGGCGTGGGGATGTGCCAGGCTGCTTCCCTCTCTCATGAGGACTGTGCTCCCTGCCCTCCTCTTCTTGCCTTCTGTCCAGGGGTGGCTGCCTCCAAAGCTGTGCTCGGAGCTGTGCACTGCTGAGATGCCTGGGCAAGGCTCTGCCTTCCGCCTCTCCTCCCTGGTCCCATATAGTGCCAGGACGCAGCAGGTGCAGGCCTACTGTGTGGGGGGCAGGGGAGGCCCTGGGGAGAAAGTCAGAAGGCGACTTCCCCCCGCAGGGAGCTTTTCTTCTTTCCTGTGGCCTCTTCCTTCTTGGGGAGGACCCTCCTCCCATCCACACCGGTTGGGGCCAGCTGCTGAGTGGTGGACCCTGCACAGCTGGGCCAGCCTCCCTGGCAACTCCCCTGGGGAAGAGCCCAAGCTCTCTTGGGTGCAAGGCAAAGGGAAAACTTGGATGGAGCATTCTGTCCCCCACAGTGCCGGCCACCTTCACTGTACTGAGTCCCCAGGCCCAGTCACGGCCCACCCCCTTATACGTGAATCTGGGGAGGGAGGTGGGTGCTCCCTTCCCCAGGGTGGGCACCAGGCTCTGAAGCCTTGTCTGGGAGCCAGCCAGCTTGGCTCTTGTGCATTGGGTCTGGGTGCCATTGTTAGTCCCTGGCAGGACAGATACGGACATGGCTATGGGGTGGCGGGGGTGGGGGGTGAGAGAAAGAGGGACAAGAAGGAAAAGAAAACAGTTTGGGTTTCAGTAAGAAAGCAGAGCTGTTAAGAGACAAATAAGAGGGAGAAGAGAGAAGGAGAGCAAATGGGAAAGACAGACAGACACCATGAGGAGAGCGGGAGGAAGGCCCACGTGGAGCTCGCTCTGGACCACGCCCCCGCCCTCTGCAAACCACACTGTGCAGCTGAGAAGATCAAGGCCCACGCGTATTCAACAACACCCAAGGCCACTCAGAGAATCAGAGGCAAGGCTGGGGCTGTAGCCCTGGTATTCTGGGCTCATTGGGGCTCTTTCCTGCACACGTACCATGACCTCCCCTGCCCTGGAGCTCCGCTTGGGCCTGTGATTCTGGACAGGTGACCTCCACTGCCTGTCCGAGGCCAGGGAGCAGCAGCTGTCCTCTTGTTTCCCAGCACGGAGATGGACCTGTGACTCTGCGGATCTGCAAGCACAGAACAGACTCTCTGCTACCTCAGACCACCATGGCTGCTACCGCAGCTCAACAGCAGCAGGTAAAAGTCAAATGTCACAAATGAGCAGCTGCAACCTCACCTCACACACTGAACCAGCTCCAAACCAAGCTCAGCATCGTTCCTGGCCCTTAAAAGTAAGTCACACTTCTTCAGATATCTGCTGTTTTTAAAACAAGTTACTTTGGGCCAGGAAGGCAGGTGACTGTTAAACGCTGGGTGGCAAAGTTAGAAACACCTCCTCTAACAGACACTATCAACAGAGTAAAAAGGCAACATACAGAATGGGAGAAAATAAGTGCAATCATATATATGATAAAGGATTAGTACCCAGAATTTGACGTCTCTAGGCACTTATTCTGGATGTCAATCCTTTATCACAACTCCTAAATATACAGAACTCCTAAAATGCAACAATAGAAAACCAAACAACCTGATTAGAAAATGAGCAAAGGACTCGAATAGACACTTCTCCAAAGAAGACATGCAAATGGCCAGTGAGGACATGAAGAGGTGCTCAGCGTCACTAATCGTTAGGGACATGCAAATCACAACTGCAATGACACACCACCTCGCACCTGTTAGGACAGCTACCATGAAAAAACAGACCCAGGAAATAACGCGTTGGTGAGACGCAGAGAGCTTGGAACCCTTGCACGCTGTTGGTAGGGATGTGAAACAGTGCAGCCACCGTGGGAAACAGTACGGTGGTCCTCGAAAACTTAAAAACAGAATTTTCATGTGATCCGGCAATTCCACTTCTGGGTACATACCCAAAAGAATTGAAAACAAGGTCTCAAAGGGACACTTGTACACCCATGTTGGTAGCATTATTCACAATAGCCAGAAGTGGAAGCAATCCAAGTGTCCCCCGACAGATGGATGGACAAGCATGGACATGCGAAGGACCACTCAGCCTTAAAGGGCAGGAGATCCCGGCACACGCCACAGCACGAGGAACCTTGAGGACGTCACGCTCAGTGAAATAAGCCAGACACAAAAGGACGATACTGTCTGATTCTAGTTACGTGGAGTACCGCAGTCATCACATTCACAGACACAGACAGGACAATGGCGGCTGCTGGGAGCAGGGAGCTGGGAGCCGGGAATGGGGGAGTTAGTGTTTCATGGGGACAGAGTTTCAGTTTGGGAAGATGAACAAGAGTTCTGGAGAGGGACGGTGGTGACGGCTGCACAAGTGTGAATGTGCTAAATGCCCCTGAACTGTACACCTAAAGTGCTAAATTTTATGTTACATGTATCTTACCACAATAAAAAAATTGGAAAAAAAAAAAAAAAGAGAAAGTACTTCACTTAGTCAACGAGCAGCTCCACTTCTGCATTTATATGTTGAGCCATTTATTTAAGCTAGATCAATCAACGTGGTGGATACGGTTGCTGACCGGCCCAATGTCACCCAGGACCCCCCTCTGGAATTATCTTCTTGCTGGGTAGCCTGTGACCATCTATAAGCCGAGTCCTGGTGGGCAGGGATCCAGGAAAGTTCTGCTTTCCTAATGGAGAGGGACAGAGTCTCCCGGTCGGCTCTTGTCATGGAGGAGGCTGCGTACCCAGGCCTGCTTCCATTCTCAGCAGAGGGAGTGACACCAGCAGCATCTCAGGCCAGATCAGGAGGCAGGAGGTGGCAGCACAAGAGGCCCAGATGGAGGCTGGTCTGCAGTGAGCTGTCTTGTCTGTTCCCCCAAACGACCACACAGCAAGATTGTGTGCCAGGCCCATCTTGGGACCACCAAAAATCTCTTCCTGCTGAGTAGGGACCTCACAGCCATTCTCCTTCTGGCTTCTAGATATTTCTACAACGTAAGGAGCAACCACTGAATACACCTGATTTGATGTAACTCACATTGCTTTGGGCCGGGACTCTGAGGGGGGCATATCCTCCAGCTGTTAGCAAGAGAACTAGGGTCACACATCATAGAATCTCCAAGTGTGAGGAGCAGGGGGCCAGGTGCCGGGCTCTGGAGGATGCACTCTGTAAGATCCCCATGTTGGCGGGTCTCAACAATGCCAGCCTTGGGGAACCTTCAGCAGATTATTGCACTGGGGACAACAGAAACGATGAAAAAGTTCCTCTGTACAAGTACCTCAATTTGAAATGGCTTCCTTGTAACTTCTATCCATGGGGCCCACTTCGCTCTCCCCACACAACTAACAGATCAGGTCCCTGTGGTGTGACATTCCTTCCAGTGTCTGAGGACATCTGGTATCAGTCACTGCACCCCACGACCAGGCACTCTGTTCTCGAGAGTAAACAGAGTTGCTTCTTTCGATCCTTCCACACGAGGTTTCTGACTTCAGCTCATAAACACAATTTCGGCCGACGCTGTGTAACAGGCTTCCTATGGGTTAGCGCACAGAATCCTTACAAAGCCTCAATAGCAGGCCCGGTGATGGTGCCCGCTGTGCCGCGAGGACGCTGAGGCCAAGGTCAGCTAGCCAGTGAGTGGACAGCAGGGATCCGGGGCTCCAGCCTCCGCACTTCGTCGGCCACCGTTCAGTACACCCTGGCCACCCTCTCTGAAAGGGGTTTCAGTTTGCCCATATCTTTCCTAAATGAATAGAGACACCCAGAGCAGCGCATGTCATCTGACTGAGGTGGCCACCTTCCTTGCTCTGGGACAGGGGTCGGCAAACTGCTGTGGCCCGAGGGCCAAATCCAGCCATTGCCTGTGTTTGTGTGACCCACGAGCTAGGCGTGGTTTCTACATTTTTAAATGGTTGGGAGAAAACCAAAAGAAGGTTTCGTGACACATGAAAATTATATAAAACCCAAATCTCTGCATCCATAAATAAAAAGTTTTTTTTGGCACATAGCCACGTTCACTTGTCTTTTGACTGTTCGAGCTGCCATAACAAAATCCAGACAGCGGGTGGTTAGACAACAGAAATTTATTTCTCATGCTTCTGAAGGCTGGGAAATGGAAGATCAAGGTGCTGGCAGATTCCGTTTCCCCCGAGGGCTCTCCTTTTGGCATGTAGACAGCCTCCTCGCTAGGTCCTCACATGGCAGAGGGTGGGCTTTGGTCTCTTCTCATAAAGAGACTAATCTCATCACGGCGGCTCTTTCCCCATGGCCTTATTTAAAACTAATCATCTCCTAAAGGCTCCTACCTCTCAGTGCCATCACATTGGGGATTAGGGCTTTAACTATGAATTTTGGGGGACACACTTAGTCTATAGCACCTATTTACATACCATCTACGGCTGCTCTCATGCTACCGTGGCAGAACTGAGAGGTTGCACAGGAGATGGTATTGCCTGCATGTCTAAAACATTTGCTATCTGGTCCTCTATAGAGAACATTTGCTGATCCCTGCTCTAGGACATGTCCATCAGCACGGCCTTTGAGAAGGCCACACTCACTCTGAGATACCAAAGCTCCCCTGATCTGCCGAAATACACACCTCCGTTCCTGCAGCCCACATCCCCTGCCGTAATCCCTCACTTGTTTTCCAGGCCCGAGTCTAGGACTTGACCTCTCTCCACGTGCTTTTTCATAAGAGGCCAGCACTGTCTCCCTGTGCACTTTTGGTCGCTGTCATCCTGTTCATACCTTGAGTGCAGGTGAAGCTTAGGTGGTTTGCTACTTTCCAGCCAACCCTGGGATTCAGTTGAGTGTTTTCATCTAATGAGAGCATAACCTCCTCCCCTGGGGATTTGACACGCTAATCCACATTAACAGCTGATGCCCAGAAGGCAGGCCCGCTTCAGTGGTAGCGTGATTTGTGGCATTTTCCCTATCCCCGCTCAAAATCTCATTCTGGGGGAAGGCAAACATAGAAAGTCCACTTGATGCTGGTGTGGCTTCTGCCTGGGGGGGGGGGGGG
>NW_007730935.1:49946-70320 GCF_000696425.1 Galeopterus variegatus | reverse complement strand
GGGGGGGGGGGGGGGTCACGCAGCAGAGCACACTCAGCAGTGTCCCGCCGCTGTGTCCTGCTGCCTGCAGTCCAGTCAGGTCACTTAAAGGAGGTACCCGGGGTCTTCATGCAAATGTAGACTTGCATGTTTTAAAAGCTCCCTGAATAATTTTCTGGGAGACACCTGTTCAGTGACAGGTTATGCAAAATTTTCAAGTGTTCAAGACAGGTCACATAAAAATGCCTTATCTAATTCAGGACTTGGTTCCACGGCCTATGGAAAGGATCCTCTCCCTGAAGGCCCTGTGGCCCCAGAGGGCGTGGACATTCTGTCATGGCCTGAGGATTGAAATAGCTCCACAATGACTCATGGAAGTGGAGGGGGGGGGGGGGGGGGGGGAGAGCAGAGGCAATGTTAGCACATCACAGGGAAAGGGACTCCCAGGAGCGAGGTCCCTTTCCTGGCCCTGCCAGTCCTGCCCTATGGAGTCCCACCTGCGTCTCCCACTCAGACGTCTGGGGAACAGAGCGGAAAGGGTGGCCCAGCAGGTGAAGCTCGGGGACCTAGCCAGATCCCTGGGAGTCTGTGGGAGCCCTCTTTGCCCTGACAGCTGAGTCATCTATAGATAGCAGGTGGGTGCCAGTGGCTGGAATGCATGTGTTTCCCTTTATGGTGGGGTTTGAGGCTAATTATGTGATTTGCAATTAGCCAAAAGATGTTCCTTGCATTACAGAAACCTAATTATTGCAGCATCTCTCTTTTTTTAAAAAAAATCTCTAAATCCCCAAATTGACATCAGTATACTGAAAACAACACTGAACAAAAAACCCCACAACATTAGCTGTTGTATTTGCTGGATGGAATGTTTTCCTAGGATGCTTAAGCATATGATGAAAAACATTTATGGCAGGACATGACAAACTTTTGCAGTAAAGGGCCAGAGAGTCTACATTTTAGGCTTTGTGGGCCAGTTGGTCTCTGATGCAACTATTCAACTCTGCAGTGCAAAAGCAGCCGGAGACAATATGTAAATGAAAGGATGTGACTGTGTTCCATAAAACTCTATTTACAAAAACAAGTGGTGGGCTGGATTTGGCCCTCAGGTCATAGTTTGCAGAGCCCTGATCTATTACATTGGGGAAAAAAAAAAAAAGGCGATATCCACCATAATGCAATTAAGACAGAAGGGCAAATCCATGTGACGTCACAGCACTCTCTGATCTGCTTCTCAGGTAGCAGGAGCCCCAGACAGACCTGTCCCTCTGTGGGGACATTCTGAATTTGGAAGAGGAATCCCTCAAGGTCAAAGAGGAACTTTCCTGGCTAAGTTGCCCTGATGCTGCCTGCTGGACAAGCCCCTGACCCCACTGCTTGGCAGAGGTGACGGGAGGAGGAGAGAACGCCAGAGGCCCTAGTGTGCCCCGAGAGTCCGGCTTCTACATTGCTAGTAATTCTGATTTATCAGCAGGTTGCAGGCCTGATTAATGTGTTCTGGAGTAAACATTATAAAGACACCCTCCCAGCTGCTCTCTGCGATGCCGCTTGCCGGCAGAGAGCTGAGGACAGCTGGCCACACGACGCGGGCTGCTGCCTCTAATGCTGCACTATTTTTGGTGACTCTTTTTGCCTCATTTATTTTTGATTTGAGTTGCTCATATGGACTGTGTGTTCTCTTCCTCTCTCCTGCACAGAAATTAAATGTGTAATATTTTTAGGCCTTGCCATGTTATCGCATGATTTGTGCAGATGAGCCAAGTACTTGGAGCGCTTTGTCCGGGTGGGGCGACCTGGCCTCCTGCTCCAGCCCTCAGCCTTACCTGAAACCTGCCTGCCCTTTGCAGGTCAGGGATGTGGGCCTCACTCTTCTGGACACGGTGACTGGTCCAGTCCTGGGGGAAAGGCTGGGCCTTCAGGGCACTGCACTGAAGGTGGACTTTGAATGGCTGGGGGGCCCAGGGGCATCCAGGAAGTGCCCTCCAAGTGCCATGGGTGGAGGAGGTGAAAGATGCCCATGGAGTAGCATCCCTGTACCGTATCATTGCACGGGGATCATTGTCAGAACGACCAGCCACCCAATGCAGTCCAAATGAAGCCTTGGGATAAGGGCTTTCACATTCATTAATTCACTAAATTCCTACCCCCAAGTCCTGTGAGGTTGGTGCTATTATTAGCCACAGATGACAGCTGAGGAAACTGAGGCTCGGAGAGGTGAAGTCGGCCTTCCCTCAGTCGCCTGATGAGTGGCAGTTCTGGGAGTGCATCTTCCAAACCACAGTCCTGTGCTATCACCAGCAGAGAAGTCTGCAGACAAACGCAGGTGCAGCCAAGGGCCTCATCCCAGGGGTGGGCTGAGCCGTGCTTTTCAAGACCATTGAGAACAGATGGGGGGTGGGAGGAGGGCATAGGGTAAAGAGCCGGGGGTCTTGTTATGAGACTTTGCAACAATCCAGGTGTAAGTGGGGGTGGCCTGGGTCAGCAGCGGAGAAATGAAGGTGGACACCGCCTGGTGAATTTGGGAGGTTGAGACCTCAGGGTCGGCTGGCAGGCGGGTGTGGGGTGCGGGAGGAAGACAGGTGAGGAGGGAGGCTTATGGGTTTCTAGAGATGAGCTGTCAGTTCCTGAGATGGGGGAGTTGACAGCTGGTGGTGGCTGTGTCCAGCCTGAGGTGCTTGCTGGATATCCCGGTGTCCTCTCACTGGCGCCTCCTCAGCCGCAGGCTGGAGTAGTTTCTTCTCTGACGCCACAGGGCCTTGGCAGGTGCAGGTCTCTCTGCCCAGGATGCTCTTCCTTGGGTCCCTGATCAAATGCCACCTCTCCAGAGTGGCTGTCCTGAGAGCTGTCCATCACGTCATCACACGTATTTTTTGCCAAGTGTGCATCTCAACCTGTGACAACTGCTCACCTGATGGTCCCCCAACCAGATGTTGAACCCCAAGGCAGCGGCTGGGCCCGCCTCGTTTCCTGCTGAACCCCTTAGTGCCTTTGCTGAATGCACGAGGGTGTGGCAGCCCGCACTGCACAAGCAGCTATTTGCTTATAGATAACACAGGCTCCAGCGTGAGGCTGAAGCCAAGCAGAGCGACGGGAAATGGAGTCAGGGACGTCATGTTCCGGCTGCTCCTCCTAGGGAGACAGAGGGGGTCCTGCAGCCTACATAGCCTCCCCGAGGGGCTTCACGGTGAGAGAGCGCAGCCTGCATAGGTCAGGTGTTCAGGCTGAGGCTCAACAGGACAGTCTCCACCAAGTCTGGGTCCCCCACCAGGATGATGCCTGGCTCACGGGCACACACACACAAACACACACACACATACCACCACCACCTCCACCGTCCCAGGCCGGCTCCTCTCCCTCCCAGCACTCCTGCTTTCAGACTTCTGCTCATGGACTCTTCCCCCAGAACGACCCTCCAGGGCAATTCTTCTGCCCTCTCCCAGCTTCACCTCCATACCCACGGCCCCCCCTCCAGCTGTGCCTTCAGCCATCCCCTCTGCCCTGAGCTCCAGGCGTTGGCTCGGTCCAGAGGGGTATCCCTGAACATTCTCTCCCTTGCCCACCCCTACCGCTCACCTTGGGAGTCCCTGCCTGTCATCAGAGCCCTGTTCCTGTTTTTCAGCAGCAGATCTCTCACGTCATGCCTGTGCCTAAAGCCCTCAGGGGCTGTCCAGGGCCTTCAGCATTAAGAACAAGTGCCTCGGCTTGGCATCCAGACCATTCACAGCTGGGCCTCTCGTCTACTTTCCAGTTCTCGATCTCCTCGCTGCCCCTCCTCCCTCCTGCACACCTGCCTACCCTGGCACACCTGCCTGCCTCTTCGCCATCTTGCTCCCGTGCCTGTGGCAGCCCCTGCCCTCCTTCCTGCTGTTCCCTTGGAGGGACGTGGTGTCTCCCCATCTGCTGGAACTCCCCAGTCTCAGGGTCCCATGCAGAGACTGAGCCCAGTTCTAGATGGGTCACCCCAAGCTATTCTATAGCAATGGTTACCCTGGGGGTGGCCGACAGGGGGGAGTTGTACTTTCCATCTGTAACACTTCTGCCATCTGCAGCTTCTAAACAAGGCACACAACTGTAGGAAGCAAAGAGCCAGGCAGCCCTGCTGACTGCAAAGCCAACACTCTAATGAACCTTCTGCCATTTTCTCCCAGACCTCCATGGCGGTTTCTGGAGAAGAATGCTACCGGGGGCTTCCTTCAGCACCCGAATGCCAGCCTAGCCCCCGGGCACCCTCATTCCTAATAAAGCCTTTCCCCAGTCAGTCAACTAGGGGGCACATGGGGCTGACACACCCACCCCGGGCTTTCCACCTCATCTTCACCTGAACAGGGATGGGGAGGGCTCCTCAGCGTGCCCTTGACAACATGGGTGACCTTCGACCGGGCATTCCACCTGTGACCTCGGGGAACCGGGGATGACTGGAGCAGGGATGGGCAGGTGGCACACTCCTGAATTCCCAGAAAATACGCCGGTGGCTCACCCTGGGATTCCCTAAGGCAGGGATTTTCAAAGCATGGCCTGGGCACCCCTGGTCACCCATGAGACAGGTCTTGAATTTAATATCTACCTACTTATTTCTCCAGTTTCTTCTTGATGACAAGTAATGCTGGATTTTTCTTTATTGCAGACACAGTAAGATTCATCTCAAAATAAGCTAACTTAAGAAAAAAGTTTAGTTGACTAAAAGGAAAATGCAAACTAAGAAATAAGATTGGTTGTATGCACATATGACCCGAATCATAAAATGAAACGCCAGTGACTGAGGAGTGGAAAATAATTGCCAGAGACAGAGACAGAGACAGAGAGAAAACCAGGGACCAGAGATCACTCTCTGATAACCCACGGGTCTCGTAACCTCCTCCCAGAAATCCTAGAAGACGGCATGAAGACCTCACAGTGGAACCCCAGGGCAAAAACTGAATTCCAGGTCACCATGCAGTCCTGCTTTTCCTTTAAAACTAATTTTATATCCCGTTTTGTCTAAGTGTGTCAGAGCTCCTCCCACTACAGGAAGTCGATCAAGAGAACACAGGGAGCGAGCAGAACCCAGCGGGACGGCGTGTCCAGGCCAGCCCTGGCGAGGAGCTCTGGTGCGGGTCCAGCAGGGGACAGGCATTGGAAGGTGCATGTGCGTGCACTCTCACGCAGGCACCCCCCCACCCCACGGGCATCCCGCTTCCCAGGCCCGCTCCACCCACCAGCCAAGCCGCTCACGGTGTACTGCCCCACACGTAGCCAAAGAGCTGGCATGGAAAGGCCTCGTCTTGCATGGCCGGCCACTCCACCCAGGCCAGGTGGGCTCTGCACCGAGCTTCCCATGTGTGGAAGGAACCAAACTCTCGGCTGTCCTCAGCCGTCCCCTGAGCAGCCTCCTGCTGCTCTGAAGGGCAGATGCTCCAAAGGGCAGGTGAAGACCAAGGCCCAGGACCCCGCAGAGTGGGGTGGCTAGGAGGGCTTTTGAGAGCCACACAATGTCATCTGGGTGACCCTCAGACTCATCTCCAGAGACACTAACATCCAGCAAGGGCACATTTCGAATGGGGACATGGCTGCTGCTTCCAGCGTGGGGGTGGTGTGGACCATTTCTGCCTCCCTGGGGGTAAAGTGCACCCAGGGGTGCTTTTACTTTCTTCCCTCTGGGGTCTGGATGTGCCCCGTTTCCCTCCATAACAGCTTTTACTGCACCTACTCCCAGAGGAATGGGATACAGCTGCCCCGGAACCTCCCTCCGGGGCCCAGGGACCAGTCAGCGGGGCTACAGACATGTCTCCCACGGGTGGCCCAGCGCCTGAGTCTTCCACAGAAGCCCCCAGGGGCAGCCCCTCTAGCAGCCAAGGCTCAGGGGTAGATGGGGCTAAACAGTGTGAGAGCCCAGGGCTGGAGGGGCCATGGGACAAGCACTCAGGGCAGCTGTGGTGGATGGGGGGGCACCCTGGCCACGCCCATCTCAGCCTTCTTTTCATAACCTATTGCAGGTCTGTTAACATCGAGGCCATTTCTCCCCCCGTTCTGGGGTCAGGACCCGCTGGTCTTGTCCTTTTGAGGTGTTTAAAGAGGATGAACAGAGGAACAAGGGAGACCTGTCCTGGGTGCTGGACGCCCTCAGGAGCAGGCAGAGCACTGCGAGGGGGACTGGGAAGGGGGAGCTTCCTGCAGCAGGGAACCAGCGCAGCAGAACTGGGTGTGGCCCACTGTCTGCCTTGTGAAGCCCTGCCCTTCACCCCAAGTAGAAAACAATCTGCGGGTCTCAATGGCTCACCTCACCTCTGGGATTGCTTCCCCACTGGTGCCTTGGAGGGGATCCCCAGTGAGGCAGAGCGTCCTGCCCCCTGCTCCCCTACTCACCAGCTCCCTTAGGGGTGGCCATGCAAACCCAGAGGACTCCAGACAGCACCTGCAGGCTACACTGAGCTGAGGGAACCCTGAGGCCGTAGCTGAAGCATCTCTGGCTCTCTCCTGGGCTGCGGCTGCAGCTGTGTCTACCTGGGTGCAGCATTAGACACTGAGACTGAACCTCCGCATCCAGTGGGATAATCAGTGAGTCAAGGGACAGTGGAGAAGGGGGGACACTCAGGGGTCTCGGGGGGGGGGGAGGTCTGGAGGACATGCCCCCCGCCCCACAAAGGTAAGAGCAGCAGTGGTGCATACACGTCTGCAGAGCCTCATTTATCCCGCTCCTTTTTTTGAGCATCCACAATAAAAGGAGATAAAGAAAATGCTGAGTCTCTTCTCGTAGCCAGGCTGAAATTTTAAGTGAGCCAAGGTAGGAAAAAAAAACACAGTTGGGGGAGGGGGAGAAACCAGACTCGCTTCCCGATGGTGATGACTGCATTGCAAAGCCTGACACAGCTCAGCAGGGAGGTGCAGAGGAGGCCCCAGCTCTGGGATGCATGGGGCAGCTCCAAGCTGCTGCCGTGGCTTCCCAGGTAGAGGGGGTGGGTGCTAACCGCTTACACCCCAGATGGGACAAGGAGGGAGAGGCCTGCATCCTGATGTTTCCCAGATAGGCAGCATCAGAGAAAGAGAGTCACTTTGCATGGGAAGGCCATGCTGGTGTCCTCTGTGCCACCAAGCAACTAAGTAGTCCCCCTGGCCACTGGGCCCTGCCCCTAGGTGTGGACAGGGTCTCTCCCTCTCTGGAGCCCTGGATGAACCCAGAGGCAAACCCCCAGTGCAGGGACTGGCAGAGAGGCCTGCTTGGGGAGTGGCGGGTGCTCCCATCTCGCCTACATGCAAGTTTTTGTGGCAGCATTGGGGGGCTGGTCTGTCAACTGTGGGGATGGGAGCTGCATGCTCCTGGGCAGCCCTGTGCAGGGAGACTCTGGCCCCTGTGTCCAGCCAGGAACCTCTGAGGTTCTTAGCACAGCACCTGGCACAGAGTAAGGCTGACTGTTTACTGCCAATCCCCAGAACCTAGTGCTGACCTCATATGTGGTGGGTGTTTGGTCACTTGACAATAGCTCTCATTATTGCCCTTTAGGTGGGTTTCAGTCACGACCCTTGGGAGAAGTCAGGGTTCCATTTGCAGAAGGGACTTGGAAGCCTGGAGCAAAGATGCTGGCCAGGCAGTGCATCTCACGATTTTGCCTCTTTGACCTGGTGCCACCCTATTTTCTGGGGGGCATGCAGCACAGAGCCCCTGAGATGCCCATCCCTGGGCTGCCCTCAAGTCCATAGCACAAATCCGCCCCTTCCTGGGGGAAGCAGAGGCTGGCACCCTGAAAAGAGGGTGTATCCCTGAGCACTCCCACTGGCTCCTAGTGGGATGCTGTGTCTTGTGCCACTTGCCTGTGGGCCTTGTATCCCCATGTGACCACTAAAAAAAGGCAGGCCTGGGCTTCCTGCAGCCTCCCCCAGGCTGCTGGGCACAGCTCTCTGAACAAGGCCCTGCATTCTGAACACACCAGCAGGAGCGGACAGAGGAGACCCCACACTGGATCCCACTCCTAGTCACGGGGGTGAGCCCTTAGCCCTGGCTCTGGACCAATGGTTGGTTTTCTACAAGATGTGATCCAGCACGACTCAGCTGGTTCCCACCTCCCTGCCTGTCCACCTCCCCCCCAAGCCAGCAGTAATCCCTGTTTCAGGGAAAAGAATCACCAGACTACAAGGAAAGCCATGGAAACTTCCAGAGGGAGCACTGGGGTGGGGGGTGGGACTGAGTGGTAGAAACCTACTGTGGTGGGTTGAATTGTGTCCCCCTCCAAGTCCTAACCCCAGCTACTTGTGAATATGACCTTATTTGGCAAAAGGGTTTTTGCAGATGTGGTTAAGATAAGAATCCTGCAATGAGATCACTCAAAGTTAGGGCAGGCTCCAAATCCAACGACAAGTGTCCTTATAAGAAGAGGAGACACAGAGCGGAATGCATGTGAGGACAGAAGCTGAGGTGGTGCGTCTACCAGCCAAGGGGCACCAAGGACGGCTGACAGCCACCAGAAGCTGGAGACATGCCTAGAATAGGTCTCTCAGGGCCTCCAGAAGGAGCCAACCCTGCCAACACCTTGATCTTGAACTTCTCATCTCCTGAACTGTGAGAGATTAAATACAGGCATTTTGAGCCACCCTGTTTGTGGTAATAGGAAACCGACTGACCCACAGCCTTTGATACCCTCTAACCTAAGCAGGTTGTACAGGAAATGGAGAAACAGCCTTCTTTTGGGGGAAGTGACCCCTTTGCTGGGGTCTGGACCCTGGTGGGCCCCAGCCCTGGCTCTGCTCACACCTTGCTGGGGAGGGGCTTTGCAGGGAAATGTCTGCAGCTCTCTCTGTGTTCACATTTGTGAACCGGGCACGTGGGGCTCCTCCCTACTCTCCAGGGGACTGTAAGAATAACGAACGGTTTCAAAGAGGATTACGGTCCTATCACCACGTGACAGAGGCATGAAAGATTAATATCTTGTCCATGCAGCACTCCACCCGCAATCTGAAAGCCGGCTTTACTCCCTACATCCATTAAAGGCTCCGCTGAATAAAAAGATACACGGAAGAAAACCATCAGGCTCCAGGCCTTTGCAATCACGTAATTAACAGACAACATAACGTTTTTAAATGAAAACACACATTGCTGGTGAGGTTGTGGTGAGACTGCTACATGGAGATGTTGCTGCTTCTGGGGCAGTGGGTACAATCTTTCTGGAAAGGAATTGGATCACTTAGGTCCATAGCCTGGGATCCAGAAATCCCACTTATATAAATTTATCCTAATTGTGCAAGAGAGGAAAGAGTTAGATGCACACCAATCTTCACTACAGCCTTATTTGGGAGAGTGAAAAGATGCCGATCTCTAAGGAAATAATGCCCAAGCAAATTATAGAAAAACAGGAGGACAGAACGGGGTCACTCACAGTGACTGTTTCCCTGTTTGGGAAGGTGCCTGTGCCATAACGTTGCGTGGAGAGAGTCGAGGGCACCCACGTGTGTGTTTGCAGATGCTGAAAGCACACCAGTGAGTGCAGAGGGGTCCCTTGTCCCAGCCACACCGATCCTGCCTCTGATTCAGCAACTCCTTGCTGGTGGGGAGGGTCTGTGTGCGTGAAGCAGGGAAGGAAAGATTCCTGGGCTGGGACAGGAGTCCCGCAGGAGGCTCCTGCAGCCCCACCTGTAGCAGCAGGCGCTGGAGCAAGCATGGCTGGCTGGGGTCCGGGCTGCACCTTCCTGTGGTTCCCTCTGCCTTGGCGTCCTGGTGACCCTGGCCCAGGAGCGGGGCCCAGGGTGAGCACCTGCTCTGTTAATGGGGTGGTCTAGGGTGTAGGATCAGGAGCCCCGGCGGTCACATCCTAGCTCTGTCCTTTAGGGCTGCATGACCTGAGGCAAGGTATGTGCCCGTTCTCACCCATGAAGCACAGATAATCACAGTACCTGGCACGTGCATGCAAGGTATTAGACAGGGGGCCTGACGGAGCAAATCCACAAGACAGCCGCCAACACAGATAACAATAGTGACAGTAACCGTCACCGTCATTATCGTCAGTGTCTCCCAAAGCCAGCTGAAGCGCTGGCTCCTCTTCCCACAGTGACAAACGTTTGTGGGTGCCCTGCCCCGGCAGGCAGGCCTGCAGGCCTTCAGCTCCCAGGCAGTGCTTGAGGGACGGTGGCCTTCTCTGCCTGCCACCTGGGAACCCGTGAACTGGATGCCCTGGGAGGGTTTCTGCAGTTTGAAGTTATTACTGCCGCATAATTAAGTGCTTGGGTTGTAAAAACATGAGTGGTGTCCTCCTCGCGGGCATGGGCTGGGCTATGGCGGAGGCTGCCGAATGGGAAGGCTGGGGGCTGGGGGCCAGAACCCATCTGTCCAGGTGCCAGGCGGCTGGGAGCCCGCAGTCATCAGCCCACGGCCCAGCCCCAGATCCACAGCTGCCTCAGCACACAGGCTCTGAGCACCTGCCCTGTCTCATCCTCAGCCATGGCAGGTGTCCCCTCCCCAGCCATCTCTGCCTGGGTACCAGGACCCGAGGTGTGGCTGTCCCTGCCCTCCCCTGGGCATTGCCTGTTGTTCAGGGTGTTCAGGACAGGATTGAGCCCTGGAGGGAGACACCTTGGGGAGGGTCCCTCAGTGGCGTGGTCAGCCTCAGGCGGGCCACCTCCCTGGCCAGGAGCTCCCTGGTTCTGAAGGCTTCTCCCTGCCTGCCGTGACCAGCCTGGGGGAGAAGAACTCAGGGAGGCCAGGCTTGGTCCCAAGACTTCGTGTGGTGGTGTGGTGGGTGAATTATAAGTCAGCTCCTTGGGGGGAAGAGTGGACAGAATAGGAGCCCACAGGCAGTGCCAGGGCCATGGCATGACTTCGCTCTGAGTGCACTCTGGGGACTGTGGTGTTTACCCCTCTCTACAGCTCTGAGCCCTGGACATCAACACACGGGGTGAGGGATGCTGGTAGGTGACTGCATTGGTTTCAAAAAACCTCTGGGCACTGGTAAGTCCATGACATCAGCTGGGGTTGGGTGCATGTACACCTGGCCTGAAGCGGGATGGCACCTTTTGCATTTCATGGTGGACCTTCCGCCTGTACCGGCATGCACAAGGGCCTCCTGGGAGGCCTGAGCATGGCTGTGCAGCTTGTAAAGTGGGGAGCCTGGGTTGAAGGATGCATCTGACGCACAGAGCAGAGTCCTGGGGAGGATGTGGCACCAGGTTTGGTTTCTGCCCAGGGGCTTTCCTTCCCTGATCATCCCCGAGTCAGGGGACTCCACCTTGTCTGTGGCCAGGTCCTGCCCCCCTCACAGCTCTGCAGAGGGCAGCTCCAGGCTGCAGACGGGCTCTACATGGGCTACTTCCAACCCTGCCCCACCTGCTGGGCAGAAGCACATTGTTCCTGATGTGGTTGAGGCTCCTGCGAGTGCCTGTCCAGGCCAAGCTGCGGACAGAGGCCATGGACACAGGCATGCCCTGTTCTCGTAGGCCCACAGTCTAGGAGGGCCTGGATGTTGGCAGCAGTGACCCTGGCTCTATCAAGTGTGAGTCCTCCCCCAGCCTCAGTTTCCCTTTCCCTAAAATGGGGAGGCTGGGCTAAAAGTGTCAAAGAGTTGAAAAGCCTGAAGGGACTTTGCTGAGGCTGTTAGTGTATTGGTCAACATGCCTGCTCGCTCTGGGGCCACGTTAGAGACCAGGGGTTCTGCCAAGCCTGAGGACAGGCTCTGTGTGTGCATGTGTTCGGGGTGGGAGCGGAGGGAGCAATCCTGGCAGCTGGAGCAGCTCAGCGCTCAGAGGGAACCACAGGCTCAGGGCAGGCTTGGGGCCTCCAGGTCGTGGGGGACCCTGGTCAGCTTCCCTCTCTCACATGCCAGATAAATGACCCAGCTCAGCCCCAAAGAGGAAGCAGGAAGCATCTTCTAAGATGGCCAGGCCTCTAAGATTCTTCCTCGTCCAGCCAGCGTCCCCCTCCCAAGTTGCCCGCAACACCCCACGCTGTCTCTGCGCCTCCCATCCCTGCCTCTTCCTTTCCTGATCGCGCTTGATGGACATTGCTCAGTTGTGTCCGCAGACACTTTGGTGGTGGCCGAGTGGCATCTCAGTGCACTAGACCACATGTCCACCTGGGTGTGGAGGGTGGTGGCCTCATTGGTGCCCCTGATTTGGGTGTCAGTGAGGAATCAGTGACATTCCCCAGCCACAGGTCTCACTGCAGAGTCAGAGTGGGAGAAGGCCATCTGCCCTACGTGTCACCTGGGCCCCCCAGGTGCAACACCAGGCCCCAACAACCTACATGCTTCACTTGAAAAGATCTTTTATTTTTTGGGAAATGTCGCTGTTTTTTCTGGAACTCCTCCACTCAGGCCCCACTGATAACTGTCACATGCACCAGAAGGACGGGGTTGGGGGGTCCACACCCCACAGGAGCAGCCTTTCCAAAACCATCCGTCTTTCTGGATGCAGAGAAAGTGCAGCAGTACCCCCAGAACCTCTGAAGGGCCCTAGCACAGGGCAACTGATGTCCCTGGATACCACTGATGCCTTTTAAATGGCAGGATGTAGACAAGGAGGTGTCCCCTACTCCTGTGAGGAACACACCTGTCTCCCTGTGGAAAGGGGAGATTTTGAGTTGGGATTTGCGATTCCTGTTCTGGGCACACTGTGTCCTTTGCAGAGCAAAGGGACAAGACAGCTCTGGGCCTCCTGTGTGTGACACCTAAACACCTCCTGGTCTGGGTGACTAAAAATACCATCTGCTTATTGCCAGGGAAAGGCTATAAACTCTGGGGGCTGTGAGGAGCCAGCTGAGTAGAGGCAGGGGGCCAGAGAGAGGAGGGAAGACACCAAAGGATATGCCCCAACAGACAGGGGACAGGCAGGGCACAGTCAGGGTGCAGACATGGTACTGTCAGGGTACAGACAGGGTGCAGACAGGGCACAGTAAGGTGCAGACAGGGTGCAGAGAGGGCGCAGACAGTGCACAGTCAGGGTGCAGACGTGGTGCTGTCAGGATACAGAGAGCGTGCAGATGGCACAGTCAGAGCACAGACAGGGAGTGGATGGGGTGTAGACAGGGAGTGGATGGGGTGTAGACAGGGTGTGGATGGTGTGCAGACAGGGCACAGTCAGGGTGCAGAAAGGGCACGGTCCGGGTACGGACTGTGGGTGCAGACAGGGCACAGTCAGGGTGCAGACGTGGTACTATCAGGGTATAGACAGGATGCAGATAGCACAGTCAGAGTACAGACAGGGTGTGGATGGGGTATAGACAGGGTGTGGATGGGGTATAGACAGGGTGTGGATGGAGTGCAGACAGGGCACAGTCAGGGTGCAGACAGGACATGATCAGGGTACGGACCATACTGTCAGGGTGCAGACACGGTGTGGACAGGGTGCGGACGGGGTGTAGATAGGGCACGGTCATGGTGCAGACAGGGCACAGTCAGGGCACAGACAGGGCACAGACAAGGTACAGTTAGGGTACAGACAAGGTACAGTTAGGACACACACAGGGCACGATAAGGGCACAGACGGGGCACAGGGTTCAGGGTACAGATAGGGTGCAGACAGGACATAGTCAGGGCACGGATAGGGTGCAGACACAGTACAATCAGGGCACAATCAGGGTACAGACATGGTAAAATCAGGATACAGATAGGGCACAGTCAGGGTAGAGACAGGGCACAGGGTAGAGAGGGTGCAGACGGTGCAGAGAGGGTATAGATAGGGTGCAGACAGGGCACAGTTAGCGAACAGACAGGGTACAGTCAGGACACAGAGAGGTGACAGACATGGTACGGCCAGGTACAGAGGGGCGAGAGCCCACTCCCCTACAGAGTTCCAGCCTCCTGGATAGCAGACAGTCAGCATCCCTGAACCAACCCCTGTTCTGAGAGGGCTGGGAAACTAACAACGGTATCTTGCTATGCACATTAGGATAAAAGCAAGATTTTAGATTAAAATCTAACAAAAGCGTAGCAGGTCACTCCAGTACAACATGGGCTTCATATATTCCAGACAATTAAAGAAACCCCAGTGAAGTCTTTTCTCAGCAGTGCTTTTAACTACTAAAAAGTGTTTCCTTGTGTGCTGCTTTAAGAAGTAGAGGTGGGAAAGTCAACTAACAGGTTAAAGTAGCTGGGAAGTTTTTCTCAAAGTACAGTCTTGGAACCCCTGCAGGCCTAAGGGGCATGCTGAGGGCTGAGGACCACTGGGGCCATCCAGGGGCCCCAAGAGCCCCCACTCTTACACTCTCTGCAGTCACACTATGCACAGCCGTCGGTGAGGCCGTGAGGATAAGCCTTGATCCTGTAGTTCACAGGTGTCCGCAGAAATGCCCCCATTAAGGTAGGAAATGGAATGATGCATTATGGAAACAGTCTATATATAAAAGGGGACGTGCAAAAGGGCGCTGCTGACGGACTAGGGTAAGTAGAAAAGTGACTTTCCTTCCCTCTACCTGCCGACTCCTGAGCGCACCACTCTTCTCTCACCTTCCTTTTCTTTCTTTTACCGTCAAATTTCTCAAGAGCCACTGAGGCAGCAGAATCTAAAGGCCAACAGAGTAGATTCTGGCTCCAAATAGGCTGGCTTTGGTTCCTGGCTCCTGCGTCTACTAGCTTGGAGACCTTAGGAAAGTCACTCCAACTTTCAGTGCCTGTTTCTGCATCAGTCAAAAGGTTCGAGAGCAAAGGAGCAGAGTAGGCGTTTCTCAAAGGAAGATGTACAAACAGCCAGCAGACACATGAGAAGGTGCTCCACATCACTCAGCATCAGGAAATGCAAATCAAAACCACACTGAGATATCATCTCACCCCAGTTAGACTGGCCAGTATCAAAAACACAGAGAATAACAAATGCTGGAGAGGACGCAGAGAAAGGGGAACCCTCCTCCACTGTTGGGGGGACTGTCAATTGGTGCAGCCTTTATGGAAAACAGTACGGAGGTTCCTCAAAGACCTACAGATAGAGCTGCCATAAGATCCAGCAATCCCACACCGGGTATATACCCAAAGGAATGGAAATCATCAAGTCAAAGGGATCCCTGCACTCCCATGTTTAATGCAGCTCTATTGATAATAGCCAAGGTTGGAACCAACCTAAGTGTCCATTGACGGATGACTGGATAAGGAAAATGTGGTATATTTACATAACAGAGTACTACTCTGCCATAAAAAAGAATGAAATCCTGCCACTCTCAGCAACATGGACGAACTTAGAGAAAATTATGTTAAGTTAAAAAAGCCAGACATAGAGAAATACCACGTTCTCACTCAATAAGTGGGAGCTAAAAGCTAAAAAAAAATAAATAAATAAAAAAAGAAAGAAAGATACGACAATCACAACAACACATTGAACTTTCAAAAGGAGAGAATGGAACAGATTTTACCGGGGGGTGGGGGGGTTAAGGGAGAAATTGGTAAAGGGCCACAAAAAATGATTACATTGTGTAATGCTGAATATACTAACCACCCTGACTTGAGCATCGCATATCGCACATGGGTAGTGATATTCAATCTGTACCCCACAGCTATGTACGGTCAACTATGTTTCAATTAAAAAAAAAAAAACCGTTCAAGGGCGTGCCGGGAACCGGTGGTGGTCTGCAGTCCTGCTACTAGGAGGTGGCCTTGCTTCCTTTTCATCCGCTCCTGGGAGCCCGGCTTCACCTGCCCTCTCAACAGAGACTGCCTCCCCCACCTGACGCGGCCGACGCCTGACACCAGCCTCTCTTTCCCTTTCCTCCCTGGGCTCTGGAATCATCTGGGGTTTCCTCTGGTCTGGGGTTTCCTTCATCTTCCCTCTCAAATCCTGTACCCATGGTCGCTCCCTGGGCTCTGTCTTCTGCCCTCTCCACTCCTGGCACTGACCTCCAGGTGGCCTTGTCCACTGTCAGGGCTGTGGACAGTGGGTAGGTGGCAGTCACCTCCAGGTCCCCTTCTCATGTGAACCCCAGTCTACCTTCTCAAGGCCTGTGGGCACCCCGGCCCAGCTTCCTGTCCAGGAGCCCTGCTTCCTGGCCTGCTGCTTCTGTCCGCGCAGCCCATGTGGACCCAGTGAGAAAAGTTTGGGAGTCTCCTGCGCTGTCCTCCTGTCCCTCATCCCATCGCTGTCCAGCTCCACGGTGGACGCCCTCCTTCCTACCCATCCTATGACCCACAGTCCTCTCTCTGCCACCTTCGCCCACGCAGGGCCCTCTCCCAGACAGTCTTTTCCCAGCTCTGCCTATTGCAACCCTGCCTGCCTTTCCAGGTCTGGGTCAAATGTCCCCCGCCCCCACCTCCTTCCCCACAGCAGGGTTTCCTCTGACCATTCCGGGCATGTGGTTGCTGCATCCCTTTCCCTTTCCCGGCTCAGAGCCCCTAGAGGATAGAGGTGGGCGAGGCTTGCTCATCATCGCCCCTCAAACGTCTGCCACAAAGGTCCTTACCCACATTGGTATTTATAGTTTAAATAACGTTTTAAATTTACACTTATTTTCTAATGGAAGGATTCATCAGACTCCCCTTGTCCACACATTCTAGTTATTTCTGGTCCTCCGACATCTAGAAGGAGCAGGAAGGATACTGCTTCCAAAGAGCTCCTGCCCCCACTGACCATTCCGGATAGCAGGGCTCTGGGCCGAATTCTAGATCTTTCTGCCCTGGGCTGCATTTGACAGTTTGAGGACATCAGGGTCTGAGCTTGCTCCGCAAGATCACAAAGCTGCCCAGGGACAGAAGGTGAAAAGACACCTGAGGGGACGGAGGGTAAGTGCGCTCGGAGCAAGGCAGGTGTGCAGACGGCCTCCAGGAAGCCTGAGGTGTGGGAGCAGGGATGAGGCCTGTCCCCCGTTCACAGGCAGGCTGTGCTCTGCAGACCAGGGCAACAGGCCCGCCCTCCTCCCCCCTCCTCCTCCTCCCTGCTCCCTCTCGCCCCTGCCACGAGAGCAGTCAGCTCAGCTCTCCCCGGCTCTTCCCCAGGAGCAAGCAGCCCAAGGATCCAGAAGGAAACCTAAGTCACTCTGTTCAAGTTTTCCTGGGGGCTTGGATGGGCTGCCCAGAAGCCATCTGGGCTTCAGGTGGGGTGACAGTTGGGGCTCAGCCGCTGACTGGTGAGGGGAGGGCGAAAGCACCAGAGATTCGGAGAACTAACTTTCCACCAGGTTTGAAGGGCAAAGGCTGGTAACAAAGGACCCCTGTGGACAAGACCCTGGTGGTCTACAGGCCCCAAGAAGTCTCTCACTTACTGGGGAAACTGGCTCCATGAGGAGTGGCTTGCTGGTTTGTCTTTGAACCTGGTGCAGGGATCTGAGAAGCAGCAGCAAATGCTTGGCTTTTAGACACTGAGTTGGATGAGATCCAACCACTCACCAGCCAGGGCTGAAGATCACAGGGAGGAAAGCCGTCTAACTGGGTCCGCAGTGCAAGTGGGAATTGAGGGAGATGGTCCCTGTCCTTTCTCCAAAGTTTTCCTTTTCCTAATCCTATCTTATCTGCAATCAGTATGGCATCAGTGAACTCTGCAGGTGCCTGTGCGCTGGAATGAGAGAGAAGATGGGCTGCTGGCAAGGAGGAAGTCAAGGGAGGCAGCCAAGACAGGTGTGGGGGTCAGCTCGGCTCTGCAACAAGGGACACACACAGCCCCACCTGGTGAACTCCCAGGACTCTGGGGTTAACTACATGGTCATTCGGCAGAGCAAGGAGTGGCCTCTTAAGATCCCGCCCTGCAGGGATATGAGTTAGGAAGATGATAGCTGGTGGCAGGGCACCCTCGGGCTGGGGGGCTGGGCCCAGAGCTCATCCTGCGTGCAGGAAGTGGGAGGCCAGCTCTGTCTGAGCTCCCCAGAATGTGATGAAGCAGACCCAGCAGCTGCTCAGGTCCATGCAGGCAGGGAGACTCATGCACCTGCCAAGCTCAGGCCGAATGGAAATCCTCAAGGCTCCCCATAGTGATGGGACAAAGACCAGGTGTGTGATGTCCCCTCCTCCCCACCCACCCTGACCCCCGTGTGTCTGTGTTCTTTCCCTGGGAGAGTCCTGTTCCCTTTGCCTCCTCAGCACTGGCTGAGCCCAGAGAGCACATGTCTTAACAGACTCCCTCTGAAGATGGTCTGGGGCAGTGGGGGTTGGTGGTGCTGCTGTGCAGTCAGCAGAGGGCTGAGCATGGCGGGCTGGCTATCACCGAGGAATAAACACTGTAGGGCTTCCCATTTCATGGAAAAGACAGTTTCTACATCCCTCGGGCCCTTGGCGGCTGAGACTAAATCCTGACCCTCCTGAGTGTCTAAGGAAACTCATGAACATGGAGGTGAGGATTTCTGTCACTTGCTGGAACTTGGCTGGATGGTGGAGGGGGCACCTGTTACAGAGTCCTGGCAGGGCAGGAACAGAACCAAGGTTTCCTCACTAGCTGGGAGGTCAGGAATGGTCTTGCCCTGCCCCTTGCCTCAGTTTCCCCACTTAGGCTAACCAGCCTACTTTGCAGGGTTATCTACAAGGCCCTGAGGCTCACCAAGTCAGAATAACAGTTCCAGTATGGGGAGAGTCCTGGCTCCCCTACATCCCATCCAGGGCCTTGGCTCCTTGCCTCCCCACTAACTGCCTGGCCATCTCTTTGACGGCCGTGAACAACAACACCTCTGTGCTGGGGGCCCACCAGGCCAGGCAGGACTGGAGTTGCCAAGAATCCTGCATGGTTAATGGCCCTTCTTGCTTCCAGTAGCCTCTCCAGTGACTCAGACACACCCGTGCTGCTTTGGAGTCTTCCTCTATGAGGCAAGACCTCCTGGCTGCTGGGAGAGGGGTGGAGGGAGGTGTGGGGTCTCTGGCCCTGGACACCTCCAGAGTTGGCCCTTCTCAAATGCTGCTGGCAGCTGCCTGCCGTTCTGCCTCCTCACTCAGGAAGGCCAGGAAAAATGCTTTGACTCTGGGACCTTTGGTGACATGAAGATCACTGAGAATTGAGCCGAGGACCAAACACACACTGCTTCTGGCCAGAATCCCCAGAAGGTTAAACACATTTTGCAGGGTTCCAGCAGTGGAGTAGACCTTCCTTCGACACAGATTATGTTTGCCAGGTTGCCTTGGTGGAGCCCCAACAAGCAGGAGCGTCTAGAGGAGGCCCCTCCCTCCAAGCCCTTGCCGGAAACTGCCAAATCAAAACTTTGTGCCACTCACTTCCTCCTGAGTCATTTGGGTTTTAGAAGATTATTGAAAAAGGAAAGAAAGACAGACAGAAAGAAAGGAAGCCCAAGGGTATGAGGCCTTCTCAAGCTGGCCAGCCCACAAAACTCTCTGCCCCTCCGACTCCCTGGCACTCACATCCTGTGTCCCATCTCCCATGTGCAATCGTTTTGTGCATGCTTCCTCCCATCTAGTCTCCATGTCCACACCCACAAGGGTTTTGAACACAAGAAACATATGAGAAGGGTTTCACACTTTTTCATGATGCCCGCCCTGCCCCACTGCCTCGCTCAGTCCCTGATCAGAGCCCACAAAGCATTTGACTGTCATAGCAAAGACAGAAAAAAAAAAATGGACCTTGGTTTTATAAGAGAAGGCTCCACCAGACTGCTTTCGAGGCAGGGACTTGATGCAGCCCAAATGCTGCCAGTGCCATTGAGGCTGAGTATGGACTTGGAGAGCTTTCCACAGAGCGGCTGCACTTTGGGCCTGATGGATGGGACCCGGAGAACCAAGTGCACTCTGAGGGCCCCATGGTGTGAAAGCACAGGGCCAGGAGCCCAGGAGCTGCAGGCAAGCCTGGGCTCTGCAGGGGACACGTCTGCCAAGTGAGAATCAGGTGGGTAGATGCGACTCTCCACATGCACGTTCCCCAAACCCTGCAATATGGGGCCTGAATGCGGCTTCCTTAGCAGAACACGAGCTGCTCTTGGCATTGGAAGTAGGCTGGCATTTTTTGAGGGGGAGGAGAAGTTGCAGAAAAAGAAGAAACCCTGAAATGACAGACAGTGGGACAGCTGTGGCCTGAACTTGATGTTCTTGCTCCTCGGATGTGGATGTATTAATTTCCATAAATGCTAACAGCCCATTTCCCCAAGAGCTATTACTTATGTCATCTCCCCTTGGACACGGTTCAACACAGGGCAGACAAATGAAAGAGAGGATAAGGCAACTCCCACTGGCGGGTCCCTCGCTCCCTGCCCCTCTCCCAACCAGGTGGCTCAGGTCTGGTCCCCAAGGTGGCACTGATAACTGCGGGGTCAAGACCCCCTGCTTCAGCCCCAGAGCCAGGTCCCTATCACGACAGGAAGCAAAGAAAGTTACCAACCCCAAAAATGCTGAATCACAAAGTGAGGCTGAGCAGGAAAGTGGGGGTGGGGTGGGAGGGAGATGGTGGCCAGGGAGGAAACAGGCAAGGGTGCTAAGGGGCTTCCCACTTGGAGCACCCCAGCATGCTCTAGGCAAAGCGTGGCCCCCGCAGAGCCTAGAGGACAAATGCCTGGAGGAGTGGCGGCAGGACGTGCCAGGGGGGGGGGGGGGGGAGGGGG
>NW_007730935.1:47758-48946 GCF_000696425.1 Galeopterus variegatus | reverse complement strand
GGAGGGGCGGCAGGACGTGCCAGGGTGGGAGGGTGGGAAGGTGGGCAGGTACACGGCTGCTGCTCTGCAGCAGGAAGCGGTGCAGCAGCTGAGTCTCTGCATCCTGCAGGGAGCAGCGGCAGGTAGGGAGCTGGGGTAGTGCTTTGTGCCAGGACCTGGGCAGGAGGCAGAAGCTGAAGGTGGGGTAGGGGCCCAGTGATGGGGGTGGGGGAGTGAGGGGTGTAGGTGGCCAAAGGAACAGGTGCAGGAAGGGAGTGTCAAGGTCCTGGGGGTATCCAGGGGGAGAGATCGGAGCGGCCTGGGAGCAGAATGGGTGGGAGGATAGGGACAGGGACTGGAGGGAGGATGAAGGGGGAGCCTTGCCGAGCAACAAGGAGCGATGGGGAGGACCCGGACCAGCAGCTCTCCGACGGGGCTGCGCAGAGGTCGGGGAAGGAGAGTAGGGGGAGGCCAGGCTGCGGGCACAGGAGCGTCGCGGGGTGAAGGAGATGAAGTTGGGCAAGGGTCGCGGACGTGCGCTGAAAGGTCAGGCGGGATGACACGCGGGAAGGAAAGCGAGGATGGGATGGGGGGAGGGAGGTGACGGAGACGGAGGTGAGGAGGCTGGAGAGGAGGTGAGAACGGAGGCGGGGGCAGGGACGCAGGGCTGGGGACGAGGAGATGGAGCAGGGACGCGATTCCTGTCGCCGCGCGGGCCTCGCCGGTCCCCGCCGCCGCTCTCCCGGCGCAGGTCCTCGGAAAGCGCGGCCCGCCGGGGTCTCCCCCTGCACTCACCTGGGGGCTCCAGCTCCGGATCCTGCGCCCCGCTCCGGATCTTCCTTCCCGCCCTGCCCCTGCGACTTTAGCGCCCCCGAATCCCGCTCGCTCGGGCAGGTTCCGCCCGCAGCATCTTCACCTCGTGGGACGCCCGGGGCCACGCCTCTGCCAGCTTCTCATTGGCTGTCGTTCACGCCAGTTACGTTCCCATTGCCTGAGAGACGGCCGGCCATGCAAATGAGGACGGGCCCGCCGCCGCGCCGATTGGCTGGCTCCCGCGGAGCGGAGCCCGTCGACTTACGCTCGGATTGGCCCCACGGCGCTGACGACGGAGGTGACGCGGCCGGGCTCCGTCCGGAGCGTGCGGCGCGGCTCCTTCCGTGGCCCCTCTCGCGGGTGGCCTCGGACTGGCGCGCCCCTCGGCCGGTCCTG
>NW_007730935.1:39129-47441 GCF_000696425.1 Galeopterus variegatus | reverse complement strand
GGCCACGCGACTCTGCCCCGGGGCCGCCCCGCCCCTCGCTTCCCGTGTGCAGCCCCTTGGCCCCCGGCTGTCCTCCGCCCGCGCTGTCCTTAGGGTCTGGCCTCGTGGGAGTCCGCGGGCTCCCGTCCCCTGCGCTCCCGTCCGGTGCGCTCGCTTTCGCAGCCCGGGAAAGAAGTCGGCCTCACGCACGTGTGCAGTCGGGAAAAGGATAGTTTCGGGTGACTTTGGGCGGTGCTCCGGTCCTAACCCAGGTCCCCTTACAGCTCATCTGTGCGGCTTCTGTCGGTCACCCCTGTGTCTTTTTGGGTGGTTATCTGTGTTCTGTCCTGGCCTCGCTCTCCTGTGCTGCTGTGTTCAGGACCCTTTCTCCAGGGCTCAGCATTCGTGGCAAACTCTCGAGAATTCCAGGCAGTGCTTAGTCCGACCTTCACCGACTCCCCCAAAAGCTCCCCAAGGAGGCTGGGTCTCAGGCATCCCACATCTCCTTTACTTTTGGGAAGGAGGCTTCCCTGAGCCTGACAGCACCTCCTGCCCCT
Source organism: Galeopterus variegatus (assembly GCF_000696425.1). NCBI lineage: Eukaryota > Metazoa > Chordata > Mammalia > Dermoptera > Cynocephalidae > Galeopterus > Galeopterus variegatus. The sequence goes on along the minus strand of NW_007730935.1, from coordinate 46,905 downwards.
CCCTTTCCCTGGGAACCACTGTTTGTGGGACTTCAGCCCAGCTTACCTCTTTAGCCTCCCTGATCCCCCCTCCAGCCCCGCAAAAAAGGAGGCTGGGTCAGGCTGGTGTCCTGTGTGCTGCTCACACTCTCCCTCTTGTCTTGCCCCCGACTGGGCTTTTAGGTTCTTGAATACAGGGCATCTGGCAGTCTTCTACGTACTGGAACACAATAGGTGCTTGGTAGGAATTTGTTGAATAGATCTACGGAAGCAAAGATAAAGGAGACTTCACAGCCCTTATTTTACAGACTGGAAACAGGCGGGAGGGTACATGTCTTTCTCGAAGGCAGAGAGGAAAGAGGATTATCTCCGACCCAGAGTTCCTCCAGTGCTGTCTCTGTTACCCTCTCGGGCCTCCTTGATGGGAAGGATTATTAGTGGCTTCAGGTGAGTCACGACTAGCTCTATGACTTTGGACTGGTTGTTGAACTTCTCTGAATCTCAGTTTGCTCATCTCTAAGATGGGGATAATGATACCTTGCAGAGTTGTTGGAATGACAAATGTGCAGCTGTTTGTGATTGCCTGGCTCACAACGGGCTCAGTAAAAGCTCGTGCATTTTCCTCTTTTTTTTTTTTTTTTCCCTGAAGAGCCTATTGTATCCTTTTTGGGGTCCAAAGCATGGAACTCTCCCAGTTTTCTCTTTCTGTTGCTCATCTGGCCCCCAGGTCTCTTCTGCCCTTCCTCCGTGGCATTCCTCTTTAATCAGTCATTAAAAGACTTTTGCTTGGACCCAGCCCTGTCTGTGCAGAGCTCACAGCCTGGCAGGACGTCAGTAAACATGTAGCGCTAGTGTGGAGTGGTGACTCTTCTGTAAGAGAGTTAGTGGGGGGTGGGGAGCAGCGGGAGGTGGGGTTGGGGCACTCACTCTGAGGAGGTGGCATTTGATTTGGTGCCTAAAGGCTGATGCAAGGGTGAGAGTCGCAGTGGAGAGGAGGGAGGGTCAGGTGGGAGAGTGTCTGGAAGGCCGTTCTGTGAGGCACAGGGAAGGGAAGTTCTGTGGCTGCCTGGACTCCCACCCCCAGGGTCCCAGGTGTCGCCTCTCCCTCCATGGCCCCCTCAGACTGTTGCTGTCCTGCCTCCACTTTCCAGCCTCACTATTTCAATATGGGTGGCAGGTCCTTTCAGAAGGGATGCCTTTTTCCCCAGTGTGTGTGCTGCTTGTACAGAAGGGGACAGTTGAGGGTAACTGAGTCCTCTGTGAGCGTGGACTGCCTCCCGCATGTTCTTCAGCAGCATCTACAAGCCAGATGTGGCACTGCATCCTGCGGTTGCCCAGGAAGAGGAAGGAGCCTGGGTCAGGAATCTGGGGCAAGTGAGGAGAGTGGGCAGAGTGGGTGCTTTCTAGGGCATCCACGTCAGGGAGACTTCCTTTCTAGAAACGCTGGTCTGTGTCCATCATGGCATGCATTTCTCAAGCTTATACTGAAGGTCCACGGGAAAACAAAAAAGCTTGAGGGTCAGTTACTGAAACTTCAATTTGATTTATGAATATTTATTGAGTTCTGATGGTGAGCTGGTCCAAGGACACAGGAGGAATAAAGCTCTCTTTTCCAAGGAGTAGGCCAGTGAGCAGGTCAGCATGAGAAAGATGACAAGTGCTGTGGCCAAGGGAAGCACAGAGACTGTGTGAGCTCAGGGGCTGGACCCCTGGGAATGCCCAGGAAGCCCACCGGAGGAGGTGGCCTTTGAGCTGTCGGTCAGACCTCCTCTGTGTATAGGTCGTGGACAACTGTATGGGTTCCTGTGGCAGCTGTAACAAAGTACCACACACTGGTGGCTTAACATAACACAAATTCATTCTTGTCCAGTTCGGTTCCAAAAGTCCAAAATCAGCCTCCCCTGGGCTGTGGTGGCTGGGTGGCCCCTGGGGCTCTGGGTGTTGGAGGAGAGAGAGCCTGGGTTCCAGTCTCCCAGGGAGAACTCTGATGGCTCAGTGTAGGTCATCGTTCCTCTTTGAACCAATCACTGCAGGCCTCTGGCTGGAATTGGGGGGGCAGCCCTCCCTCCACACATGGAATTGGGTGAGGGTCCTTCCACAGAACAAGGGATATTGAGCAGACAAAGCTAACCCACAAAGAACAAAAGACGAAACCAACATTGCCATATTGACATGGTAGCATGCTGGCTCTGGACCCCTTCGGGATGTGCCTGGCCTGCGGTGGGTACATTCCAGGTGCGGGTAGGACCCTGGCCAGGGCCCTGGAGGTCTGAAGCTAGCCAGTCCTGTCCTGTCCATTTCCCACATTTGTGAGTGTGGACGATTTGGCCTGTGGAAGAGCCCTTCTCAAACCTTTTGGCCTCAGACCCCTTTACCCTTTAAAAAACTACTGAAGATCCTGAGGAACTTTTGTTGATGTGAGTTATATCTACTGATGTTTACTGTACTAGAAATTAAAACTGAGAAGTGCTAAAAATAGTGTTAATTCATGTTAGCATAAAAACATTTTTTAGGAAAACCAACTATATTTTCCAAAACAAAAAAATTAGAGTGGAATTGTTTTGCATTTTTGCTAATATCTTTAATGTCTGGCTTAATAGAAGACAGCTGGACCCTCCTGTCTGCTTCTGTGTTCAGTCTGTTGGGATAGGTTGTTTTGGTTGAAGTATTTGAAGGAAATCATCCTCATCCAGATAATTGTCTCTTAGACAATTGTGGATATTCTTTGATGCTACACCTAAACTCCCAAGCAGAAGTTGCTTCACGATTTGTTCCAATGTGGAGTCTCCTTCCGTATCAGTGGGCTGTTCGTACTCCGTGACATTGAAGTCCTTTGGCCTGGCTGCACTTTGATCTTCTGCTCTTACAGGATCTTGTACCACCATACAGTGTTCATTTGGAAAATGCTGGTTTGCTGAGTTACGTAGACCTTCCAAATGTTGGCACATTAAATTATCCAGTTTTAGTAGAGGACATTTGTTATGTCGCTGCCCGTCTCATCAGGAAAGTCTTGAAGACGTGCGAGGTCGTGAGGTTCATCGTGGAGGATGCAGATGCTCTTACATCTTAGTTTTGCTTGAAAACTCCATTTTGATTATAGTTTTCCTTGAAGAGACGGGCTCATTTCATTCATGTTTGCGTAAATATCTGCCAAGTACCCAAGTCTGGATAACCATAGCTTGTCTCTTGATGGTTCTTTTTAGTAAAAATGATGTTGATGAAGGAAAAAAGCAAGTCTGGCTCTCCACCCAGTCTGTATTAGTCTGTTTCTGTAGCTTATGACAGAATACCTGAAACTGGGTAGTTTATGAAGAAATGAAATTTATTTCTTACAGTTTCGAAGGCTGAGAAGTTCACAGTCCAGGGGGCACAATCGGTGAGGGCCTTTTGTGTGGGACTCTACAGGGTCCCAGGGTGACCATTGTGTCCCATGGTGAGCATGGGCTGTGAAGGAGAGAGCTGACCTGCTCACTCGCTCTCCTTTTAAAGCCATCAGAACCAAGCCCGTTACTCCATGAGTGGATCAATCCACCCATCCATGAGGGCACCGTCCTCACAATCGGATCACCTCTCAAAGGCCCACCTTTCAGATACCGTGACCTGATATCCCACCCTCTTAACACTGTTACAATGGGGGTCAAGTTTCCAGTAGATGAACTTGGGGGGACACACCTGACCCACACACAGTTACAGCAGGGCTTTCCCGGGGTGACCATTGCCTGTGAACTTGCCCCAGAAATGCCCATTTCATCACAGACTATTAAATACTCAAGGGTGGAGATGTAATAAAATGAGTTTTCAGGGCTTCAACAAAGATGTCCTAAATGAAGCTGATGTTTTTACTGTGAGTGGAGAACACAGTGACGGTCAGCACAGTGAGGTGCTGATGCCTCGGGTCGTGTGGGGGCCCAAGTGGCTTTACCCACTGTTGCCTTCTCTCCCTCTGCGCAGGCGTCAGCACAGCGAGGAAGACAACATCTGGGTATTATGAAGTGGTTTTGACTTCGTGGAGCCCCGAGGGGATCTTGTTGAACCTCAGGGGTTTGGGGACCGCACTTAGAGGACTGCTGTCTTGGAAGAGCAAACCTGCTTCTCCTTGCTTGCTGTTTTAGTGTATGGAATTCAGCCTGTTATCAAGGCCATGATCTTAAGATTCTGTGTCAGCTGAAGAGAAGTCTGGAGAAGGTTCAGATCCCTGTCTGGCTGAAGGGGATCAAATAACATCTGTAATGGTCCTGGTCACTAAGAAGCCAGTAACACTCAGAACCTGTCCCAGACTGGCTTTAGCAACAAGAGACTTTGTTCCTGCAGCTGAACTGTACTGGGGTGACCAGCTTTAGGGTGCCTTTGAGCTGGGGCTCTAATGGTGACACCCAGGCCCACTGGCTCTTGTTCCTGCTTTGCTCTCTGCTTTTTTTGTCAATGTGTGTCTTGAGGTTGCTGCCCCCTGGCTGGCCCCTGGTAGCTTCAGGCTGATGATCTCTCTGCTCCAAGGGCTATATTTCCCTCCCTCACACTCCCTGGGTCCCCTCCACTACAGACCCACACTAGGGCTGGATTTCAGCTGCTGCTTGCTCCTGGCGCTCAACCTACGTGACTGTACAAAGCAGCCCTCCATGTGCCCATCCCTAAACTAGTGACCAAAGCTTGGATAGACACGCTCTGGTTGTCCTGTGGCGGGGGTCGGGGTGGGATACTCTAGAGTGAGATGGGCACATTTACCAGGGGAAGGCAGCATGGGTGCTAGCTAGCCACGCAGTCTGCTGCACTGGGATTTGGAAGTTGTGGTTGCAATGTAAGGGTTTTGGGGATGGAGGTTCCTTTCGGATTTGGTGGGAGGCAAGAAACTTTCAAAATTGCTCTGAGCACTGTGGCCCTTACAACTTTTTTCTTCATTTGAACTCAAAGGTGCAGGTAATCCTGGAGGCCCAAGTGACCTTCAGACGGCAGAATGAATGACTGGCACAGGATCTTTGCACAAAACGTACTTGTCCCTCCCCACCCACAGAGGGCACGCCAGCTTTCGAAAGAATCAACAGCATTTCAGTGTGTCCTGAAGTGGCTTGAGGGACCGCTAATTAAACAGGTAATGAAATTTGCTATTTATTGTTAAGTGCACGTTGTTACTGCTCTTGGCTGAGATGAGGTTTCCAGTTAACATGCTGATTTTCACTTATTTACTTGAGTCTTACCACCATATCCATTTCCTTGGACCTTGGCAGTATTTAGAGAGAAAATGACCCATCAGCAAAGAGAATATTTGATTCAGTGACTTGGTCAGCACTTTTGACACTGGGTAAGGGTTTCTTTCTGCCCACAGTGGAGCAATTTAAAAACCCAGGCAAGCCAATTTCCTAGGTTATTACTGAGCCGGGAGGCCTTTGCATGGCTCAGTGTGGCCTGCTCTTAGCCTGGCAGTGAGTGCTATGGAGGGCAGAGCTCTGGGCATCCTGGTATCCTGTCCATGGCTTGTCAGAATCTTGTGCTCAGATATACCATGGCCTTTTGCATACTAGGCCCAAGCCCTATGGCTCTGTGTCCATCTGTGCCCTTCAGTTGGCAGGGAACCTGCTGGAGAGGCTAGTGTTCTGCGCTGCTGCCCACAGAATGCCCACGTAATTGGATGGTGCTCCTGAGGCCCAGCAGCCTGTGGGAATTAATGAGAAGGATTCAGCCCTGCCAGTGTAAACATGTGGCTTCTTATAGGGTTTGGCTTGGCAAGACGGTGCCTTCCTCTGCAGCTTGCAGAATGATATTTGCATACATTCTGCATTGTTGGAGTGCTGGGTCTGTGAATGATTTACTATTACTAAATCACTAATACCCTACATCATTCAATTTCAAGCTCTTTAGGCACCTGCTGCATGTTTGCCACTGTGCTAGGTGATGTGATGGCTACCACTTTTATAGCTTTATTTCCTAGCATTCTACTTGTATTAATTCACTTAATGCTCGCAACAGCCCTGTGAAGTTGGTACCATCATTACCCCTGTCCCACAGAAGAGGAACAGAACCTGAGAGCAGTGACATTGGGTGCCCAAGGTGACCAGCTCTGGGTGGTCGGCTGGGATTCCAGCCTACTGAGACTGGCTTCAGCTGCCCCTGTCCTCCAGGAGCTCACGAGAAAATTGATAGTTGTTTTCTCTTTACTAGAAACTTTACAAATGAAATTTTATTTTTTCCCCCATTTTATTTTTTTTTGAAAAGGTAATTCACATAGTTCAAAATTGACAAAGATACACAGGAAAAGAGAATTATTCCACAGTGTGCCCAAGGCACCTAGTGTACCACCCCTAGATACAGGCAGTGTTACCTGTTTTTGGACAGCTTTCTAGAAATTCTAAACAAATACAACAAATAGATACATCTGTATGTATTTTTCCTTTTTAAAAATTTAAATGGTAGCTTACTATGTTCTGCTCTGCACCTTGCTTTTTAAAAAAAATTCTCAGTAGTATGTCTTATAGATTGTTCATGTTATTACATGGAGTATTTTCTTGTTCTTTCTTAAGACTACCTGATATTTCTTTGTGTGGATGAACCGTCAGTTATTTAGCTAGGCCCTTACTGGTGAACACGTGGACTTTTCCAGTCTTTTCTGTTACAGACACTGCTGCAGTGAATAGCCTCATTCACATAATTTTTCATGCTCACAGTTGTCTGTAGAGTAGTTCCTGCAAGTGGGATTTCTGATCCAGAGTCATAAGTTGAAAGTTATCATTTAAGACTCAATTATATTTTGTTTATAAAAAAGTACACTTTAAACAGAGAAATAAACAGGTTAAAAGTAAAAAGATAGAAAAAGGTATCATGTAAACGCTAAGCATAAGAAAGCTTTTTGGCTATATTAATATCAGACAAAATAGATTTTAAGGTGAAGAGTTTTACCAGAGATAAAGGGGTGTTTCATAAAGATAGTGATAATCAAGAAGACTAAATGTGTATGCATCTGTGTTGGGGGCCCCTAAGACCACCTCCCAGTTTCTAAGATTCTCTAAGTGACTCACAAGACTCAGCATGTGTTGTACTTACAGCTAAGATTTGTTACAGCGAAAGGATACAGAGCAAGCTCAGCAAAGGGAAGAGGCATATGGGGGGAAGTTCAGGGCGAGTGGGCATGGGCTTCCAAGGGTCCTCTCCCAGCAGTTACAGGGGATGCGTTTAATTCCCCCAGCAATGAGTTGTAACAGCACGTGTGAAATGTGTGTCATGTACCAAAATTCCAGACTCCCAGAGGGGAGGCAGATGTTTAGCATAAACCACTGTATAAGCGGTTTAGGCACAGTGAGCTGCTGTTATGAGTTAGGTGGTAGGACCCCTCCCGAAATCTAAGTCCCAGACTCCAGCTGAGGGCAGCCCAGTAACCTTTCTAACCATAACAGGTCTGCTTTGATAACTTCTTTTTTGTGCACAGCACCCAATGACAAGGCTTCCAAATACATGAAGCAAAATTGAATAGAGCTAAAGGAAACTGTATTCAGGTTCACAGTGATAGTTGGAGACTTTTTTTTTTTTTTTTTTTGTCTTTTTTCCATGTCTGGCAACGGATCGCAACCCTCAGTGTTGCCCCCGTACCGGACCGGGGACCGGCAACGGGATCGCAAGCCTCGGTGTTGCTCCCGCACCTCGCTCAGCCAGTGAGCGGGAGCCGGTCTGTATGTGGGATCCGAACCCTCGGACGGGAGCGCCGCCGCGCTTCCCAAGCGGCGCACTATCCAGTGTGCCACCGGGCCGGCCCCCATAGTTAGTTTTTGATCGCTGCGTTCTCATAGGTTATGGGTCATAGATTGACGGGAG
>NW_007730935.1:0-38345 GCF_000696425.1 Galeopterus variegatus | reverse complement strand
TTGGGGGGGTGTTTTCAAGATTTTCAAGGGGGTTTTTCGGGTTTTCCAAACCCCCTTTTTTTTTTTTTTTTTTTTTTTTTTTTTTTTGTCTTTTTTCCGTGTCCGGCAACGGATCGCAACCCTCAGTGTTGCCCCCGTACCGGACCGGGGACCGGCAACGGGATCGCAAGCCTCGGTGTTGCTCCCGCACCTCGCTCAGCCAGTGAGCGGGAGCCGGTCTGTATGTGGGATCCGAACCCTCGGACGGGAGCGCCGCCGCGCTTCCCAAGCGGCGCACTATCCAGTGTGCCACCGGGCCGGCCCGATAGTTGGAGACTTTTAACTCTCCTCTCTCAATAACTGATAGAACAAATAGACCAAAAAAAAAAAAAAAAAAAAGAAAAAAGAAAAAATGAGGGTTTGGAAGATCCGAACAACCACCTTGACATCTCTGAAACACTACCCCCAACAAAAATAGGATCCATATTCTTTTCAAGTGCACACAGAACATTCTCTAACATAAACCATATCCTGGGCCATAAAAATGTCTCAATAAATTTGAAAGTATTGAAATTATAGAGTATGTTCACTGACTACTGTGGTATTAAACTAGAGATAAACAATAGGAGACCTAGAAAATCCTCAAATAGTAGGAAATTGACATACTGCTAAACTCATGGTTCAAAGAAGAATTAGTAGGAAAATAGAAAATAATTTGAACTGAGTAATGGAAGAATATATAAAAATTCATGGGATATAGCTAATATGGTCCTTTGAGGGAAATTTATAGCTTTATATGACTGTGTTAGAAAAGAAGAAAAGTATAAAATCAGTGACCTCTGCTTCCTCCTTAAGAACCTAGATAAAAAGAGCAAATTAAATACAAAGTAAATAAAAGAGAGGAAATGGTAAATATATGAGCAGAAATCAATAAAATAAAGGACAAATAATAAAGTCAGCAAAGCTGGGAGTTGGTTCTTTGAAAAGTTAATAAAATTGATGAACTCTTAGCAAGACTGATCAAGAGAAAAAAACCCAGAAAACACAGATTAGTGATACTAGGAATGAAAGAAGAAGCACCACTACGTGTCCTACAGACATTAAAAATACAATGTTGAATTTTATCAAATATTAAAGGAATAAATAATACTGATTCTAGAAAAACTCTGTCAGAAAATAGAGGAGGAACTAACGCCTCCCAGCTCATATTTATTTATTTTTTTGTGAGGTTTTTGTTTTTCTTTTAAATTTTTACTGAATCATAATTGACTGTACATATATTTGGGGTTCAATGTTGAGATATGTTGATTAAATCAATATTACTAGCATATATATTGTTACAAATCGTAATTATTCTTTATGCCCCTTGTCCAATCTCTCCGCATCCCCCTCTCCCTCCCTGCCCTAATTGCCCTAGATTTCTTCTCTCCTTCCGAAAGAGTAATAGTTACTCTGTTGATTTGTTGCCTAGATGATCTGTCCAATGCTGAGAGATGTGATCAGGTCCCCCAATATTATCATAGAGCAGGTGCTTCTTCTGTCACTCTGAAATGGGCTTTGTGGAAAGAGACATCCTCTTCTTTTCTTTGTCTCTGCTGGTGACCTCCTTGTGTCAATGCACTTGAGTGGCTGGCGGGTCATTTGCATGTTGGTTGTGGCGTCTAGCCGCTTTTGCAGCAGCCATGGCTATCGTGGTGGCTGCAGTGGGCCACCCACATGGAGGTGATGTTTTTGGCATGCTCCTTGGTCCTGATGGTGTGCCTGGTCGTGGGAGGGGGATCTAGTCTCTGGCTCCATGCCTCAGGTCCCTGAATAGGCCCTGAGGTGCTGGCGGTGTGTCTGGGCTGGAACTAATTTTTTGTTCTTTACTTACTTCTAAAATGGGGGAACTTCCTGTGGGACTAGTACTTGAGCTCTGTGGTTGAGCTAAATTGCTGCTTTGCTGCTGATTCCCTAGGGAAGGCTTTTTGTGCAGCTCAGGTTGTAATGGTTGACTTTACAGGTACTTCTGGCTCTCCAGAGACCCGGTGCTCCTGAGTTGTATAGAAACTCTGATCTGGGCCCGAGTCTTTTCATCAAACTGCACCCCCTGCAATTCTATATTCTTGACCAGTCTCCTCTGAGTGGTCCTGCACTGACTGGGGGGCAGATCAACTGTCCTTGCTGTGCTCCAGTGTTCCCCCAGTGGGCCCATCTCCCCCACCGCCTGTGCTGCAAACACTTCCCGTGGGATGGGCTATGTGCTGGTCCCTTGCGATGACTCTCTGGCCTCTGAATGGCTCCTTTTTTTCAGTTGTTCTGGCTCCTTGCTCCTGTGTGGGTCCACAGGAACCCTATTACTGGTCTTGCTGGCCTGGGGCCACCAAGTCCCTCTTCTCCCCTGCCACCTCCAAGCAACTCCATCCAAAAGGCACAGCTGCAGCTTTTGCTGGCTCCTGCTCCGTGCGCTCAGCAGCTCCAGCCTTAAAGTGGCCGTGGCGCGAAATGGTTGGAGCAGATTTTTCTTTCTCTTATCATGGCTTCTCCTGCCTTCATGCACTCCCTAGGTCTCTCCTCCTCTTCCCCTGAGCTCTAGTGGCCCCAGCATGGCTGTTGTTACATTTTTGTAGTTGTAAATTGGTTGATTTGTGGGAGAGAGTGATGCTGGGGACTGTCTATTCCACCATCTTGAGTAGAAGCCTCCCAACTCATTTTTTTTTTTTTTCCCTTTTTGTCTTTTTTCGTGACCGGCAACGGATTGCAACCCTCAGTGTCGCGCCCATACCGGACTGGGACCGGCAACAGGATCGCAACCCTCGGTGTTGCGCCCGCACCTCGCTCAGCCAGTGAGCGGCCGGTCTGTATGTGGGATCCGAACCCTCGGCGGGAGCGCCACCATGCTCCCAAGCGGCACACTGTAGCAGTGCGCCACTGGGCCGGCCCCTCCCAACTCATTTTTTTTTTTTTCCTTTTTTGTCTTTTTTCGTGTCCGGCAATGGATCGCAACCCTCAGTGTCGTGCCCGTACCGGACCAGGACCGGCAACGGGATCGCAAACTTCAGTGCTGCGCCCGTACCTCGCTCAGCCAGCGAGTGGGAACCGGTCTGTATGTGGGATCCGAACCCTCGGCGGGAGCGCCACCATGCTCCCAAGCGGCACACTGTAGCAGTGCGCCACCGGGCCGGCCCTCCCAACTCATTTTTTGAGGCCACTGGTCTGATACTCAAACCAGTCAAGGATGCTACAAGGAAAGTACAGACTGGTATCCCTTATGAATATTAACACAAAAATCCTTAAAATAGGAAGTCATCAAAATCAGCAATATGTATAAAAGGTAATATATCAGCATCAAGGTGGGGTTCACTGCAGTAATGCAAAATTGGTTTTACATATAAAAATCAATCAAAATATGCTGTTTAAAAGATAAGGTTGGGAATAGATGTTGAAAAAGAAAGTCTTACAAGTTTGTACAATTTTAGTTGTTTTGAGAATTGATAGCTGTAGGTAATAGCGACCCTCCCTGTGACAGGTGTTGGGCTAAGAATATTATGTGCTTATTTTGAACTTAGGGCATTTTATTAATCGTTTTAGTATGTTTCTCTTGTTGCATTTACTTTTTTTGTTTAATTTTATCATGAACACCGATTTCATTTCTTTGGGATGGCTGTTTCAATTCAATTTGATATTTGCTGAGTGCCCCTTATATGTTTGGAACTGTACAGGGGACACAAAGCTGACTCTGCCCCATATCCTGACCTCACGGAACTCTCAGTGGGGTGGGGGTGGATCAGCTCTAGAAACTTACCTGAATAGAATTGGGTACAAAGTAGTCTAGAGGTGGAAGAGGTGTTAGGGTCTGGTGTTCTGGGAAGACGTCCAAGCCAGCAATAGAGATTTGGGAGTTACCGGGTCCTGGCTGGTAATCACCTTCTGAGAGGATAGTGGGGAGGCGGGGAGGCTGATGGTGGAGCCCTGAGCAGTCCCAGAGGTGATGGGTGACAGGTGTGGTAGAGGCAAGCCACAGATTGGGTGGGCAGGCCTGGTCAACGTGATGATTGAAACTGAACTTGGATTCCTCCCCAGACCTGCTCTGCTCCATCTTCCTGTCTCTGTAAATGACACCACCTCTCTCCCAGCTGCTCCAGCAGAAGATGTGCTGTCATCCTTCACTGGGGACGTGGATGTACAGTGCTAGACCTGAGGAGGCCAGGCAGACAGAGAGTGCTGGTCACCCGATCCTTCCTACTTCTCTAACCTATGTTCTATGTCCACTCACCACCACAGTCACATAGTGTGCCCTTCCCGTCACCCCCAGTGCTGTCCCTGTCATCTGGCTTGGGTGGTGGCAGCAGCCTCCTGACTGGCCCCCACTTCCGCTGCTGCCCCCCACATTCTGGGCTCTACATGACAGCTGCAATGATTTTTTTTTCTTTAATATTTACCATAATACTGTTAAATAAAAGAATACATCTAAAATGTATAAATCAAGAACTTTAAAATAGGAGCGATTTAGGGAGTAATTATAAGATTTTTAAAATAGTGTTTTCCAAAATGTATTTGTTGGGGCACTAACGCCACGAGTTGTTCCTTAAAAAAGAAGAAGTTAAAGGGTCACATAACTATGGGAGATGGTATGTGCTCTGTTTCTCACATGGAGTGTCACAGTGCACATTAGTGTGTTACAGAATCTGAGGCCTTCTGCTGTAAGAAACTTGGGCTTTCCTTAAGCCCACTCTTTCTCAGATGTACTTGGAAAATTTTACGGGGTAATACCTTTTCACATTCCACAAACCACTCATTGGGCAGTGCTGGGCAATTAAAATGGAAAGAGAGACAAGCTTCAGCTTTTTGAGTGGGGAGTCTTCTACCAGAGAGATTTATAGAATTCCAGTCCCTGTAGTCAGGGTTATTGCAGGTTCGTGTATTATGGGTTCAAGTCTATGAAATGAAATTAAAAAAGAAAGAAAGAAAGATACAACAATCACAGTAATTTGTTGAACTTTCAAAAGGAGAGAACAGAACTGAGGTTATTAGAGGTGGGAGGGGAGGTTAATGAGAAATTGGTCAAGGGCCACGAAAAGGGATTACATTCTGTGTTGTTGGATGTACGAATCATCCTGATGTGAGCGTCACATGTTGCACACAGGTGCAGATATTCAATGCAGTACCCAACAGATATGTACAACCAACTGTGTTTCAATAAAAAATGAAAAAGAGGAATGGATGCAGGAATGATCTTAAAATCGCGCATCAGTTTCTGTCATCTTGCTTGGAATCTGCCCTGCTTCTTGTGCTACTTGGAGTAAAAGCCCAGCTTCTGTGAGCGCTCTGGCTGCCCTTCCGCCGTTGCTCCCCACCCTTGCCCTCGCTCCGTCTGCTGCAGTCACGCGGGCTTTCTGTTCTAGAATGTCCCTGGGATTTTGTTTCTGTTCAGCTATGGTGAGGCCGACAGATCACAAGACAACTGCTGTTGAAAGATGGTTTGTTACTCACAGTTCCCAAGAGGAGGGGGCAGGCTGGGCCATGTAGGGCCTCATGGCGAAGCACTGGGTGCTCAGGAGGCAGAAAGGGTTGAGGGGAACTTGTGGGCAAGAGCCTTTATTGTGGCTTCCGTGGGAAGGAGTGGGCGAGGCAGGGTAAGCAGCTGCACAGGCTTAGGAGTGGCCAGTGTGAATAATTTCAGCAGCCTCTGATTCTAGGGAGGCCCTGGTTGCCTAGTTCTTGGCCCCAGTGCTGGGGAAGAGGAGTACTGTCTCCTGGAGTGGAAGAGAGTGGTGCAGGGGCGGGGGACAACCTGGATTGGTTTGTTCCTAGAAGACAAGCCATTTTCTGTCTTTAGGAACTAGCCAGCCTTGGGAGGGGCATTCTCTCCCATCAGTGAGGCCCCAGATGCCAGAGCAGGGAAAATACAGCAAATAGGAAGATATTGTTAATAGACCCAAATAAGGTGATAGATGTCTTGCCGGTCCCTGGGCACCCAGGCTCTCTGCTGCCCGTTATGCCTGGCGCACTCTCCAGATACCCTGTGGCTCTTATGCTCCTCTTAGTTCTCAGCTTGAATGTCATCTGCTTGGAGCACCTTCCCTGACCATTCTCGCTAAAGTAGCAGACCCACGTGTCTCTCCTCTCACCCTGTTTTTCTTCATGTAAGCCCTGGAAGGGCACAGATTTTGTCTGTTTTGTTCTCTGTTGTATCCCTAATGCTGGAACAGTGCCTGGCACAGAGTAGGTACACAGGATAGACGACTAATTAATGTTTGTTAAGTGAATGGATGGAGGAAAGCAGAGAACTATTTGTACCAGGTAAGAACTATGGCGTTGCTGGTTGTAGCCAGTAACAGAGGAACTGAAGGCCAGAACAAAAACTTACTATAAGTGGTACAGCTGTGGGAAAGGGCACCATCTTTTTAGTGTCTGGTTGCTTTGTTCTGTAGTTGTAACCACAATTTCTCAACCATCAAAGATATGCTTTTCCTTCGCTAATACCACCCAAAATAATTCTGGCAAGTTGAGAATTTAGAGTTTCTGGTTATGTCAGGACGGACCCATTTGGTTGCAAATGATTAAAAAAAAAAAATCGCTCCTGCTGAGGGTTCGGATCCCATGTGGAGACCGGTTCCCGCTCACTGGCTGAGTGCGGTGCGGGCGCAACACCGAGGGTTGCGATCCCGTTACCGGTCAGTAAAAAAGACAAAAAGGAAAAAAAAATCCATCCAAAAAGGCTTAAGCTAGAGGCAACTTATCAATTCGTATAACAGACAAATCCACAGTTAGCATGAGCTGAATCAGGTGTGGTTTGATTCAGACTGTCATGCGATATCCCCTGGACTTGTTCTCTCTTGGCCCCACATGGTGACAGAGTGACTGCCAGCAGCTCCAGGCTGCATCCTGGCAGGTACTTCTGTGTCTGCAGCTCTGAACTCTGGTCTCATAGGCTCTGGGTGAGTCTTGGGCCTGTGTCTGTTCCAGGGGACTTCAGTGCTTTGATTGGCCAGGAGAGGGCTGAGCACTTTGACTTAGAACCCCACCAACACCGATGGCTGCAGGAGAGAGGGAGTTCTCCAAAGGGACATGGGGCTACTGATCACCTAACAAGTGGGATGGATGCCGAGTGGCCCACGGTCCACTCGAGTGGTCCCTCAGTGATGGGGACTGCTCATGACAGTGTTGGGGACTGCTCATGACAATGCTGGGGACTGCTCATGACAATGTGGACTCTTCAGGGCCAATTCCCTGCTGTCTCCTAGGGTATGCTGGAAGTGCTGTCCCAGGTGGAGTGCCATCTTCGAGTGTCTTTCTTTGATGTCACCTACCGACACTTTTTTGGGAGGACGTGGAAATCCACAGTGAAGCCAACCAAGCAGCTCTCGAGGCAGCTGTCCAGGATCGTCTTCAATGAGGTGGGCCCTGGCAATGGCGGGTGGGGGCTGCTCCGTGGTGAGGGGCAGGTGTGCAGGGTTTTGGGGTGTGTGGTCCAGAGAGTGGGGCATCAGCTCAGAGAGGATCGGTGATTGCAGACCTGTAGGAGTGCCGTGGAGCTGCAGGCTGAGTCATGAAAAGCTTGTATTAGTGGCAGGGCGCTTTGTTCCCAAACGGAATCTTATGTGGAAGCCAGATATAAACAGATGAAAATGCTCTGCTCCAGTTGAAGTGATGGGGGTGTCGTCACCTCCAAGGAACCTTGGGGTTCAAGTAACAGAGTTAGGAAATTATTGATCTCATCTGCTGCTGCTGCTGCCTCCTCTTCTCCTTCGTGTTCTCTCTCTCAGATGGGGAAATTGAGATTTCCACCTTGCACAGGTAGAAGGTGGCGAAGCCCGGACTCAGTTCCGCAGGCAGATACTCCGCGCCTGCTCTTTGCGGGCCATTGTGCTGGGTGCAAGGGTGGTGACGGGGCTCCCCTGACAGCACTTACAGTCTGTTGGGAGTAATTCAAAGTTGTGATAAGTTCTCAGAACGGGGAGACCTGCTTTAGGCAGGGAGATGAGGGAGGGCCTCTCTGTGAAGCTAACGCTTAACCTGGAACCTGCAGGATGAAAAAGAAACTGTCCCTGTGATGAGCAGGGATGAGGATGCTTCAAGCAGAGCAGGGTGAGCTCGTGCACAGGTGTGAGACAGAGGAAGTCTGAAGATGTTGGGCCCAGGGCCTGGCAGAGCAGGTGTTAGATGATGGCAGGTGTTAGGGGTGAGAGGAGGGCTTGGGGGCTGACACGGCAGGTGGTAGGAATGGTAGAGGACCCAGGGTTTGGTGCAGTGGGTGGGGTTGGTAAGGTGACTGAGCAGTACCTCCTTGGCTGTATCCTGATGGGCCTTCTTAAGGACACTGGGATTTTACTGTAAGAGTTGGGGATGTCATGGAGGCCTTTCCCCATGCCTGTCTGCTGCTTCACCACTGAGATTGAGGGGGGAGTGTCCTAGAGGGGCCACGTCTGAACACAGAGGGTCTGTAGTGATTTGACTCCTGCAGGTGACGATCAGAGGGTCTGACCTGTTTTGATTTTTTATTTTATTTTGCTTTTGATTTATCTTTCTCGGGTGTACAGAGTAAGGCCCAAGGAAGCCTGGTATTGTGGCAGTTTGTATGATGAATAGTGGTGGTGGTGATGATGGCTGTCCTTTGAGACATTCCTGTGGGGACTGCCCTGACCACAGTTGGTGCTCCACCTTGGGCTGGCTGTGAACATGCTGCTCTCTGTGTCTGGCCATCACCCTGTGTTAAGGTTGTGTGTATCTTGGCATGGATTGATTCTGACTGTTGCCCTTACTTAACATGGGTAGGAGAGGGTGAAAATGCCCCCAGAGGTCAGGAAGATTGAATCAAGCCTTGGTAAATTGTATGTCCTGGAAACTAAGAATGTATCTGACACTAAGGCTGTCAAACAGCTTATGCACATTCTTCCTAAAGGTCTCTCTGGCCAGCGTGTCAGAGAGAGGAGATTTCATGTTGTAAATCATGTGCGACTGAAGGCAGCCCCATGCAGTGCTGTCTCAGAACGGGCAGTGAATCGCCTCGCGCCCCTGCCACAGCAGAAAGAGGCCTGTCCTGTGTTTCTGTGGACAGCGATCTGCTGATAACCTGGCTGGGGCTCAGTCTCTGCTGCCTTTCAGCTGTCCAGGGTTGGGCTGTTTTGATTTTATTTTTCTGGTGTGTACAGAGTGAAGCCCTAGGAAGCCCTGTGTTGTGACAGTTTGTACGATGAGTAATGACCACTGTGATGATGGTCGTTCTTAACTGGGGTGGGGGACTTGCTCTGGGCCAGGTGTTGGCTCAGGAGTACGTTATGTCACTTCATGCTTGGCAGCCTCCTGGGGGGGGTCAGCATTCTTATGTCCCCAGCTTAAAAAGGAGGAAACTGGGGGGGTGGAGATGGGTGACTTCCCCAGGCCATGAGGTGGGCGAGCAGCAGGGTTGGCTGGTGAGCTCGGTGAGTCTGACTGCTCTGTCTGTGCTCTAACCACAGTGTCCTGTCACTGTTTTGAACCTCATGTGTCAGTGGGGCCCGCATTTTTATCTTGGAAGTGTTCCGCAGAACGTTGAGGGACAGGATCCAGCTCTGAAACCAGCACAGGGATGCTTTGCAGGCACTGAGGTTACATGAAGTGCTCCCTATTCCTTCTGCTCCTTGCCCCTGTTTTAGCTTTCTGTTTTGAGAGGGGCGGGATGGGCCTTACGCCGCCATCTGTGCTGTTCATGGTGCTTTACACCTGGGCAGGCGTGGGCTGCAGCTCAGGAGCGGGGTCTTCCATCTCCCCGATTCTGTGGTTACAGGGTAATCGTCCCTGTAGACACCAGTCTCACTGTAGGGACCAGGCATCAGAGTGGACACTTCTCCTCTGTACGTCTAGGGTTGACTCATGCCACCGAGAGGGCTCCCGCTGCCGCAGAAGCCCAGCAGCACCTGCAGCCTCACTGTATCCTGGTGGCTTGTACCTCAGGCCCGCTTATTCACAATGCAGAGCTCAGTCTGGGAAGTGGGAGTCAGTCACTCAGGCCGAGTCTTGGATGCCTGTGCTGGTGGCTCCAATGGTAGTTGCTGTTGGAGCTGCTCCAGCTTAGCTGTGGCCACTTCCTGGATGTCTTCTTCTAGGCAGGGGTAGGGGTGAAGGACAAGTGGAGCACAATCCTTAAAGTTTCTGGAAAAATCTGGGCTCTCAGCTTTGGGTTACTGAGGTAGAGACTGCAGCCAGGTTAGTGTGGGGTGGCCAGAGCATTTTCAGTGGTGCGGGTGATGCTGAAGCCGCTGAATTGCTTGGGGCACCTGCTTTTCTCCTGCTGCTGTGCCCAATGCGAGCAGCAGAGGCCAGTGGTGGCCCAGGAATGAACCCCATCCTATGAGCTATTTAGCAACATCTTCCATCCCGGGCAGCTTGACTCCTTGACATTCAGAATGCAGAAAAACAGGTTTTGTTCAAGTTCAGTTGACTAAAGAGAGTCCTCCTTCGCTATGCATTTGTGTGTGTGTGTGTAGCACGTGTGCATGTTTATGTACACACATGGTTGAGGTGTGGAAGCCTCCATGGGTGGGCATTTATTTATAGGCACTAGGATGTGGTTCTGTGACAGCCTCAAGCTGGCTAACTGTTCTCCCTACACACCTGTGGGAACAGAGGCCAAGTACTGTGTGCTCTTTTTAGAGGTGATTCTGAGATTTACCAGAGTCTTTTTCTGGTTTTACTAATTGCCTGTGTTTTCTGGTTTTACCCATCAGCAGTGGCATGGGGGTGATGTGATTGGAGGCTGGTGAGCTTCCAGGAGCAGGGACCGTATGTGGAGCCACTGTGGGTGTGCAGTTTACACAAGGACTTGTGAGTCGGCCTCCTGTGCTCTGGGTCTTATTGAGCTGTCAGTGTGATAGTAGCCCTGAGAGAAGATGCTGCTTTACTACTTTGTAAACAGCAGTGCCCTGAAAAAAGACTTTGAACAAAGAAGCCTTGCTTTGAACCTGAGCTGGGTGGTGTTTTTTTCTGTAATTGATGAATTCTTTGCCCTGTGCTCATATTCCGCTCACGGGCTCTGCCTCTTGGCTCTGCCTGGTGGGGCCCAGGCAAGCTTCCCCGAGACCTCTCTCAGCTCCAAGCTCAGAGTTCAGTGTTCACCTCTGAGACCTTCTGTGGTGGAGAGGAATTGCCTTTTACTTCCTGAGACAGCTAATAATTCATTCAACCTCTAAAAAAGTATCTTTAAAAGAAATAATCCTGGAGGCCAAAGCACCGTGCAACTTCTACATTTTCTTTTTGAGATGGACATAGTTTTCCCTTAGATTCTTTCCTGAACTAGTCATAGCTCAGCCTTTCATGGCAGGCCAGTTTTCCTCCTTGACTTATTTGAGGAGAGTTGCAGGGTAAGAGTCCTGGTGGTTCTCGACAGACAGTCCTAACCCAAAGCAGGGGCTTCTTTCCTTTCAGAGCGCCCTAGCTCCACGTGTTGCTAAAGTAGGAGGGTGCGTCACCTGCCCTCGCCGAGTGACCCAGGTAATTGGGTTGCTTTCCCTTCCCGTAACTAAAGCTATGAGAAAGCAACCCTCGAATGGCCCTTATTCATCAGAATAATGAGAGCGATGTAATTTCCCCTTTAAAAGTGGATGCTGTCAAGGAATATCAGTGTAATCCAGTGAAACTGCTGGAAGCCCTTCCACACACCCTGATCACTCAGTCCGGTTCTGGAATGTGCAGTTAACCCTCTCCCTGCACAGACACGCTGCCTCTCATGTGTTCTCTGTGCAGCTCAGCAGAAGGGCTCGTCCTGGGCATAAATAACCACTGCAAAAGCAGGAAATGAGTTTCATTTCGGAGAGAGCTGTTTCCACAGAGGTGGTCTCCCTGGCCCCCGGCAGGCTCTGTGTGCCTACCTGTCTGCAGCTGTGTCCTCATGGAGGGCCATTTTCCTCTCTGGCTCAACAGAAACCACTCCCGAGGGCTATGAACCTGAAGTGGGGGATGATTGAGAATGGTTTCTAGAAGGAGAAATGATGTCTTTCCATGATGTTTCCAGTATTGGGGTTCAGTTGCATGGTGATTGAACTGCCAGTCATTTGGGGACGGTAGAAAGCTTTGTTTGTAAATTTGCTTGTCATGTGTTCATAACTGCATAGTGTGGGGTGTTTCTTGCCTTGGGCTGTAGCTGGCTTTGCTCACCTTTCTAAGTAAGCTGAGGAATTGTTTTTCAGACTGGAGTGAGGAATGGCTTTGGCCATGGGTGTTGGATTGGCTGTGGGATGGGTGTGGGCTGAAGTCCTGCTCTATCACTTATTTCCTGTGGGATTCAGCAAGTTATTGATACTCTTTGACTCTGAATTTGCTTATCTGTGTGTGAGGGGTAATAATAATAATACACGATGCATAGGGCTGCTTGAGTACTGAGTAATGTGTTTTTCACAGCAGGCAGCCAGCAAGTAGCAGGTATTCATTCAGCACACACTGGGTGGGCCCCTGCCGTGTGCCAGGCTGTTTAGGAGCTGGCCATACAAAGACAGATAAGGTAGCATGTGCTCATCTCAGCCAGGGCTGAGTTTGCGTGGTTGCTCCAGATCGGGGTTTCTCAGCCCTGGCACCACTGACAGTTAGGGCTGAGTAATTCTCTGCTGTGGGGCTGTCCTCATTGTTGTGACGCTTCTCTGTGGACAACTGTGGGTTCCTCCCCTCCCCTGTCTTTGATGGGTGGTGTCTGGAGAACCATCTGAACCCCCAGTGGAAAGCTGAGCTGGTAGATAGAAGCTGCATGAAGTATTTGTGAACTATATGCCTCCCTGAAGATAGTTTATTAAAGGTTTATTTTTTAAAAAATTCTTTGCAAGGTACGCGTTTAATTTCCACTTAGCTCTTCCCTGATCTTGTCGCCCAGCCCCATGTCACAAAAGTGTCAGGCTGAGGCAGTGTGGCTGGGTCTGCTGGCTTCAGCCTCTTCATAAAGACACAGCATCGAGGCCCAATTTCGATTCTGTCATTGGAAGTGAAAAATGGAAACTTGGCCCCGAGGCAGAATGGTGTCAATGTTTTTGAAGATGAAGGCATTAAGGCGGGAGCATTTAAATGATTTATTAATCTGTTTATGCTGTCAGGGAGGAAACTTGTCAAGAGCAGGTGAGCGAGATGTGATGCAGGGTGAACGATGCTGCTGCCTCTGTGTCGGTGACCTTCTCTTGCAGGTAGTGTGCTGGGCTCGACTTCAGCTTCTAACCATGGAATTTCAGCCAGTGCACAGAATTTTCCTGTCAAAATGTACAGCTCTGGCGTTAATTTTCCCTAGGCTGAAGGGCTGTTGGCAGGTCTTGCTCACTGAGTGCTCTCTGGAATTTTGGTGGAGTGCATTTCCGTGCTAGCAGGAGGGATGTGGGTGGCCAGATATAGGCGATCCAGTCCAACAGGACTTTGCAAGGACCACTGGGGTTAGATGAAAGCTGTGTGGTGGTGTTTGTGTTTTCATCGCAGGGAGGCTGTTTGCTTCTGCAGTATTGCAGTGCTGTTCACTCCTGAGCAGTATCGGCCCTTTTGTGCCTGCCTGTCCTAGCCTTTCTAAAGCCTTTGAGCCTTGAACTTCTTGAAGGATGCATTGTGTTTTCTGGGTTACTTATAAATTCTTTAGCATGGTGCTTTTCCCCCATGGGAATGTCAATAAATGATTTTTTTGGAAAAGAGCAAATGGTCTTTATCAATGAATAATAACACTGACACAACCATCTGAACTTCAATAGCCTTTGAATATGCTGTGCTTCAATGGCTGCCCTTGTGATTAAAGGTGAATTCTTTAGATTCTAAGGTTGGACCAACTGAGATAAACTATGGGGCTCTGTTGTTGTTTTCGTCTCAAAATAATTGTTCTTGGTAGCAAAGGAAAGGGAGAGGCAGTAGCTGTAAATTTGTCCTTGGGTCTTGTGCAAAGCAACTGGTCCCACTGCCTGCAGGTGGAGCATTTCAAGGTGACCTCTAAGCCGGGGAATTATTGTTGCTTCATATCAGAGTTTAAAATGTTTGTTCTACTGCTAAAAGAAAAAGTGGGTAGTGTTCATAAAACCAAAATGCACAGGTGTAAATATAAAAGGTGAGATAATGACAAACTCGACTTTACAGTGAGGCTTTTTAAAAACACTTCTTGAGTCTTGGAAACAGAAACATAATTCTCTCTTAGTCCAACCACCTGTCAGCTGTAAGTGGTCATTATTTCATCATTTTGCAATAAAAGATAATAGAATAACGATTTATATCTCATGGCTGATGTTTTAATGTCTCTCTCTGTTATCCTGGGCTGACAGTCTGTGATTATAGTAAACGTTTTCACGGTGACACCATGGTAATGACTTCTTAATAGGAGGATTATTTCAAGTTTAAATCATGTAGCTGCAGACCAGCCTTGGCCCTGCCTTACCTCTGTCTTCTTTGGGGAGATGGTCTTGGTGCTCAGCTGGTGATTCTACCCCTGTGCTTTCACGGGGACACTCTGAGTCTACAGCCACAGCCCAGTGCCACTTCTGAGGGCCTGTGGGTGCCTGTTTCCTGTTGATTAGCAAACCCGATCAGTGGCTCTGGTTCTATCTTTTGTGGCTGTGATATTCATTAGTTTTAAACAAAAACAACTGCATTTAATTTAATGAGGTAGAAAAGCAGTGACATTCCGAAGGTGCTCTTCATATCAGGTGCAGGGATGGCTCTGACTCACCTGTGCTGTCTTTCCAGGTCCCTCTCTCCTGGGGACTGGTGGGAAGGCAGGAGTCAGGTCTGTGGTTTGTATGTTGGGGAATGGAAAGTTTGCAAGTGGAAAATCTTTTAATCAATTTGAATTTCATCTACTTGACTTGAGTTCCCCAAAACCTTTTACTAATATGATCTCAAGGTGATTTTTGTTATAAAAAGACATTAGTTGGGCTCTGAACTTGGGTTAATTACCTGGCATCTACAGAAACATAAGAATTCTTCTTAGTTTAAAAATAACTAGTTCAGGTGGAACTCCATAATAGTTACACATGAAACAGGGTTCTAGTCAGTACAGATACTGCTCGACTTATGATGGGGTTATGTCCCAATAAACCTACCTGAAGTTGAAAACATTGTAAGTAGAAAACGCATATAGTACACCTAACCTACCGAACATCATAGCTTAGCCTCGCCTACCTTGAACGTGCTCAGAACACTTACATTAGCCTATGGTTGGGCAAAACCATCAAACACAAAGCCTGTTTTATAATAAAGTGTTGAAGATGTCATGTGTGCTGATGAAACACAGAATGGTGGTGTGGGGACTTGAAGTGCAGTTTCTACTGAATGCAGATCACTTTCACAGGGTCATAAAGTCAACAGAATTGTAAATTGAGCCATCGTAAGTTGGGGACTGTCTATATTGGCAAGCTGTGATTGACATTTCATATGTTGAGCGTTAGGTGATGCTTGAGTATAAAATGGTCGGCAGATGAGTGTGTTTGCAGGGTCCTTGTGTAGCTGTGGTCCGGCCTGGTGTTGCCCAGCCCTGAGGGCAGGGTGCACAGCTGCTCCAGCTTCTTTCTTCTCTAGAGGGTCTGGGGTCTGTGGGCATTTTTTGTGGTGGAATTCCCAAGGATGGGAAGGTCCTGGAACAAAAGTAAGTTGTCTGATGTTGTGGATGTTGGGCACTCCGGAATGACAAGTTCTGACACCGACTTTTGGCTCCGAGGGAGATTTTTGACTGCACTGTTCTCTTCCCTTGTGCCCTGGAAGGACTGCGGTATTCCACATGAGGGAGCATGGTGGAGAGTTCTGGATGCTGGTGGCGTGTATGTGAAGACAGTCGTGGGGGTGAAGGACAGGGCTCACCTGCGTCCTCTTTCTGTGTTTCCTTCTCTGCAGGCTGCAGACGTTCGACCCATCATCTGGCTTATGTTTTAGCTGTCCTCTGATTTCTGTTTTGCAGCCCTTGTATTTTCATACGTCCTTAAATCACCCTAATATCGTGGCTGTGGTAGAAGTGGTCACCGAAGGCAAGAAACAGGATGGGACTCTCCAAACATTGTCATGTGGGTTTGGAATTCTTCAGATCTTCAGCAACAAGCCAGAATCCCCTACCTGCGCTTCCCAGGACAAACGGTATCTGCCCTGTTCTCTACATCTGTGGGGTTCTCCAGCATCTCCAGGGTGATGTAACTGCTCATCTCTTGGTGACAATAGAAAGCCTTAAGTTTGTTATCTTTGGTTGTTGTGTGTTTATAACAGCATACTGTAGGATATTTTTTGCTTGGGGTGGGGTTAGTCTTTTCTAAGTAAGCTGAGGAATTGTTCTTTAGGCTGGAGTGAGGACTGGCTTTGGCCATGGGCATTGGATTTGCTGTAGGATGGATATGCACTAAAGTCCTGCTCTAACACTTATCCTTGTGGGATCCAGGCAAGTTGTTTACAATCTTTGGCTCTGAATTTGTTCATCTATGCACGAGGGGTAATAATACACATTGCATAGGGTTGCTTGAGTATTAAGTAATATGTTTTTCAGAAACAGGCACCTGGTAAGCAGTAGGTATTCATTCAGCAAACACTGGTTGGGCACCTACTTTGTGCCAGGCTGTTTAGGAACTGGACATACAAAGATGGATAGGGTAGTGTGTACTCCTTTCAGCCAGGGCTAAGTTTGCGTGATTACTGTAGATCAGGGTTTCTCAGCCCTGGCCCCACTGACAGTTTGAGCTGGATAATTCCTTGCTATGGGGCTATCCCATGCATCACAGGATGCTTAGCAGCATTCCTGGCCTCTACCCACTTGGTACCAGAAGCACTCCCTGCCCAGTTGTGACAACCAAAAATGTCTCCAGACATTGCCATGTGTGCTCTGGGGAGGCAGGAGCACGCCGGCCGAGAACCACTGCTCTAGATGCATAACCATGGAAATTTCTCAAACATTATCTTTCTTGGGACATTTCAGAGTTCTGTATATTTCCTTTGGCCCTGTTTTCTAGCTCTTCATACTTGGGCTGCACTGGACAGGCCGTATATGTTCCAGGCATGCTTGGCCAAGAACACTGATTGCCAAGAACACTCATGCTCTCCTCAGCTGCCTCTGTTTTCTGCAGAGGGTGTGATTGATGGCATTTAGAAAGCTCTAGTAGGCATGGTGGTTGGGGCTCCTATGTACTTGCCTTTTGAGACGTGCAGCTGACCTTTGGTGACTAAGTGTGAGATGCAGCTAGTTGACGTGCATTCCCTGGCTCCTGTTTTCCAGGTTGAGGCTGTACCATGGCACCCCCAGAGCCCTCCTGCATCCGCTCCTCCAGGACCCTGTAGAACGTAAGAGACCAGGCCTGGCCTTGGCAGCACTCGCTGACCTCACAACCTTCCCAAGTATTCCCTACTTTTAGCTCTGTCTTGTGATCTTTCTCAGTGGGAACCACTATTTGCTTAGCTAATTTATTTAATAGATTTGGCAAATGTATCATGGGTTTGAATTTTTGGCATAATTTAAAGAACTGAAGTGTACTAGCCCAAAAGGAGGGTATTGCTTTGTGGGGTTGAGCGTGGGAGGGGTGTGGCCCTGAGAGAGCCACCTGGGTGTGGGGAGTTGACCTCCCTGCCTCTTGGGTAGCAGCTTTGCCCACCAGATGAAGTAGTCACTGTCCTTCACTGGCCTCTGTCTGTCCAGCGACACCTGTGACTATAAGGTCTATGGATTATCTCCAGCACGGCAAGGCCTTCCTAGCCATGCCTAACTGATGAGGAACATTCTGCAGGAAAACCCGCCGTGCTGTAGAACTCCTGGCCCGTCTTGCATGAGGCCCAGAGGTTGAGAGGCCTGCCTCAGAGCAGAGCAGCAGTCCCCTGCTGTGCCCCTGTGAATGGCCAGAGGGACGCCAATGCAGAGCCAGTGCAGCCCACTCTGCTGCTGCCCACCCACCTGGAGGATGGACAGGAGGGTGCACCGTGGAAGCTCGGGCTGGTGGGGCGGGGGCTGGGCCAGAAGGATGTGGGAGAGGCCCAGAGCCCAGAGCCCAGAGCTCTTTCCAGCTGGCATTCCCCAAATTTACTAAGACGTTACGTCATATGATTCAGGGTTCAAAGCGTATACAGAAGTATAAAAAGTTCAGAGTGAGGTCTCCCTTCCCTCTCCCTCGCCTGCCACCACAGGGGACTTCTCCCTGCATTCTTATAGATCCTTCCAGGTCTTTCTGTGGACATGGAAGCGGACGCCCACATTCAGTACTGAACCTTATTTTTGCCCTCTTTTAGCTCATCGTTCCTAACCTTGCTTTTTACCCTTAACGACAGTGTGTCTTGGAGAATGTTTCATATCCATACGTAGAAAGTGCCTCATTCTTTTCATGGCTGTCACGTGGTGTTTGTGGAATTGCTGGCCCATGGTTGATTGAGTCATCTCTACACGTGGACTGTCAGGCGCTTCTGTGGGAATGGGGGGCTGCAGGCCCTGCTGCAGTGGTGGTCTGCCCTTTTGCAAGTGTGCAGTGTCTGAAGCGCAGCCACTGGGCCCGAGGGTCTGAGCATTTGTGGTGTCGTGTGTTCCTCCTGCTTGCCCGCCATGAAGGCTGTGCCAGTTTTCTCTCTGATCAGCCATGTAGGTTTCAGAGGCATTCACAATTTTAAAGAAGGCAGATCCCATGTTTATAGTGATTAGGTATTAAAAATAGATTTAATTGGGCCGAGCCCGTGGCGCACTCGGGAGAGTGCGGAGCTCCCGCCGCGGGTTCGGATCCTGTATAGGGATGACCGGTGCGCTCACAGCGCTCGCTGGCTGAGTGCGGTGCGGCCGGTCTCAAAAAGGACAAAAAAAAAAAAAAAAGGATTTAATTTAAGAATGGAGGGCCACAGCCAGAACTTTAACAGCCAGACTGGCCTAAGCTGGCGTGGTGTGCCTCAGGAGGTGGTGAGGTCCCCGTCCATGGAAGGCACCCAGCCCAAGCAAGGGTGCCATCTGGAGGAATGTGAAGAGGGCATATGGAGGTCCCTCAGCCCCAGGGCCCTCAGGTGATTCTGGTGTGCCTTGTTGTGCTTGCCAGCTTCTGCTCTGCTGATGCTGCCCCTCCCACCTTGAGGGCCTGCCCCCCGGGTGCTGTGTGACTGGTTCGCTCCAGGAGGCTTTCCCTCTCACCTTGCCTGGGGGTCCGCCCCCACTCCCGCTGCCCCATTGCTTTATCCACACCTTTCTCGTGGTTTGATCCTGTTCTCTCGTGTGCTGTGGATGTCAGTGTGTTTGTGTCTCGGCTGTCACCTCAGGAGTTCAGCCCCTTCTGAGGACAGGGCTGTGTTTCTAATGCCACCAGCTGCCCTGCGGTGCTGTCCGGCTCCTGTGTGGGCTTGAGGGTGTGGGTGCTGAGACTCAGAGGAAGGCAGGCATGGGGCCCAGCGCGTCTTCCAGCTCCCTCTGAGGATGCTGGGGAGGCCTCTCAGCCCCGTGCCAGCTTGTGCCCTCTCCATGCTGGGGGAAAGCTGGGTCAGAGGGCTTTTGTTACATTGGATTAAAAGGAAATGTCTCTTTTATTGTGGTTTGACCAGAGCAAGTTATTAAGGACTGATTTTTTCACTTTTTGGCTGAGCTAACAGAGTGATTCCCTCTCCTTAGAAAACTATGTTTTCCATTTGTGGTGTTTCTTTAAAAGTTTCTCTGCTTCATGGCTGGTTTGACCAGAACTACCTTTGGTTTCAGACATTACATTGGCATTTTCTCTCCCAGAAAACAGACACATGACGCTCATTGAGAACTGCAGCCTGCAATACAGCCTGAAGCCACACCCGGCCCTGGAGCCCGCCTTCCCCCTGCTTCCCGAGAACCTCCTGATGTCTGGTCTGCAGCAGGTCCCCGGCCTCCTTCCAGCTCCTGGAGACACAGGTGAGGGACTTGGCTTTCCTTCACTTCGAGTGTCTGTGTGGCTCACAGTCAAGCTTCCCAGGAGCCAGGCTTCTCCAGGGTGAGCATGGGTGCTGTGCCAAGCACCCTTCTGCAGCTCAGCAGCACGGCCTGGTGGGTGGCTGTGGGGGGAGGAAGGAGGATGGCCACGGTCATCTCTTTTTCAGTCCCTTTCTGAAGAGTGTCACCTCTCAAGTCATTTCCTCCTCCTTTCCTTGGGACAATGCTTTCATAAAACACATAGTTCACGTCTTTATGACCATGGCCAGGAAAACCATGGTTGCTGGATTTCACGCTTCCTGTACCACATACCAGTGACTTGACTATCAATATTATTATTATTATTATTTTATTTTATTATTATTTTTTTTTCCTTTTTGTCTTTTTTCGTGACTGGTAACGGAATCGCAACCCTCGGTGTCGCGCCCGTACCGTGACCGGCAACGGGATTGCAACCCTTGGTGTTGCACCCGCACCGCGCTCAACCAGTGAGCGGACCGGTTTCTATATGGGATCCGAACCTTCGGCGGGAGCGCCACCGCGCTCCCAAGCGCCGCACTCTACCGAGTGCGCCACTGGGCCTGCCCTATATTATTATTATTTTAATTGAGGTAAAATACACATAACATAAAATCTACCAGCTTAACCATTTTTAAGAGGACAGGTCAGCGGCATTAAGTTCATTCAGACCATTGTGCAAGCATCACCACCGTCCGTCCACCTCCAGAAGTTTCTCATCTTCCCAAACCGAAACTGTCCCACTAAACACTAACTCCCCGGTTCCCTGCTCCCAGACCCTGGCAACCACTCTTCTGCTTTCTGTCTCTGTGATTCGACTACTCTAGGAATCTCGTGTAAGTGGAATCATACAGTCTTTGTCTTTTTGTGACTGGCTTATTTTGCTTAGCAGAATGTCTTCTGGTTCATCCATGTTGTAGCAGGTGTCAGAATTTCCTTCCTTTTTTTTTTTTAAAGATGACTGGTAAGGGGATCTTAACCCTTGACTTGGTGTTGTCAGCACCACGCTCTTCCAGGTGAGCCACGGGCCGGCCCTCGAATTTCCTTCCTTTTTTTTTTTTAAAGATGACTGGTAAGGGGATCTTAACCCTTGACTTGGTGTTGTCAGCACCACGCTCTTCCAGGTGAGCCACGGGCCGGCCCTCGAATTTCCTTCCTTTTTAAGGATGAGTGATAATGTTTCATCGTGTGCGTGGACTGTGTTTTGATTGACCACTCGTCCGTCGATGGGCACTTGGGTTGCTCCTTTCTTTTGGCTGCTCTAAATAAAGCTGCTATGAAGGGGTGTGTAGTGACTTGATTACCTTTGAAAACCGAAATTCATGTGAAAGGTGCAGGGCTCTGTCTTGGTGTGGTTTTAGCAGTCGATTCTCAGTGGCCAAGGGACTGCTGTTGTGGGGTATGCTCTGACACTTTGGGGGTGCTGTGCTCTAGGATTCTGCGGGGTGGTCCTCATGACCTGGGCCTTGTGCTCCTTCCAGGTGCTTTCAGAGGCCTTTTGTCTCAGTCTCGAGGAGCAGGAGAAGGGACCACGCCAGCCTCCCCCGTCCGTTGTGTGCTGGAGCTTTCCTGGTGCTGCTCGAGCCTGCTGTCTTGGGTGGGCTGACTCCCTGCTGTGCCCTCGGGAGAGCAGGTTTGGTATCTTGTGTGAATGGCTGAGGTCAGGAGTAGTGGCGTGCGGAGTGTTTGGCTTGTAGAAGTGTTCCAGACCCTGAAGAAAGGCAGCAGCTCCACGCTTGGACGGGTGTGTTTACTTTCAGGGGTGATGTCCCCGTATGTCGTACAGGACTCTGCTCCGTGCTGGGATGCAGATGTTATTATCTGAATTAATGAATTTCTTCACCATCATAAAGTCACTGTTTTTCCAGCATCCCAGACAAGAAACAATGGGAAATGAGAAATTTTCAGATCCCCCTACTGGCCAGGCACAAGAAAAAAACCAAACAACAAAAAATTGACTCTGAACAGGAGCTAGCTGGGGGTCACCAAGCTTTAAATGCCCTCCACAACCCCCTTTAGGAAGCCTTACTGCTCTCTCTAATCTGCCTGTGGTCTCTGACAGGGAGAGGACCCGGAGAGAGTGCCTCAGTGTCACTGCTGTTGAGTGCAGAGGACATGAAAACCTGCATCTGGCCCTGAGACCTGGGCTGTGGCCTGTCCCTCTGGCCCCAGCCCTATTCATTAGGGAGCACCCCGCAGGCACCTCTGTGACATGTTGCTGTTGTGGATACTGATACTGAGAACGTAGCTGCATGCTGACTTTGGAGTCAGCTCTGTGGGTTTCCCTGACCTGAGATTCTTGCCCATGGGTGTCATCAGAACTGCAGAGAAAACAGAAAGTACTTGCAGGTCACTGTGAACTTGTCTGCTTCATTACCAGGGTGGGGAAAGGGAAGCTTAGTGCCAATGTCCCCTGTGTTTCTTTCTTTGTGTCTTACGTCATGTGTGTGGGGGTCAAGGAGCCACGTTAGGGAGAACAGAGTTCAGCTGAAGAAGCAGGAGCGTAGGATGTGTGGTCTCATCTCCTCATCCCTGAAGTTCATGGTTCAGAAGAGCTGGAGCCTGTTGGCCTCACGCTGGCCCTCCTGGTGTGGAGTGGCCAGCAAGTCACTGAGGCCCCAAGCACATGCAGACGGTGCCTGTAAAACAGCAGAAAGGAGCCACGATTTGTGCTGCTGCTGTTTAAAATCTGCTGAGCAGGGAATCTGAAAGCAGAGCCAGCCCCTGCTCTGGTGGTTGGGAGCAAGTGCTGAGTCCACACAGACCGTGGAGGGGAGGACACAACTGCTCCTGCCCCTCGGGGGCTGTTGTAGGAAAGAAAGCCATGTGCTCAGCCTGGCACTCGTGTGCACGATGCCAGGTGGAAGGTGGGATGCACAGGCCTGCGGGAACCGGGTCTGCTTTCTGGCATTGTTAGTGTCCCTGCTATAAAGGCTCCCCAGGAACTTTTGGGCTTTTGTGACTCTCTCGAAAAGGGTTTTTTTTTGTTGGATAATATCTATTAGGCTCTAAAAGGGCCAAGGCTGGGATGGGTTTTATTTTGATGTCATATTGGGAGTTGGATAGTTGTTCATTTGCAAAATGCCACAATATAGGAGGATTGAATTATTTTGAATGGAAATCTTTATTGAGGCCATTGTAGATTCATGTGCGGTTGTCATAAATAACACAGGTCACACCCAGGACAGTGACATCGATACAACTCATTGGTCTCACTTAGGTTTCCCCAGTTTAGCTCACACTCATTTGTGTAAAGAAGCTTACTCATAAAAATAAGGTGACACCCATTTTCTAGAACTGGAACTGCAGGCCATGGGCCAGTGCAGGATTGAATTGACTCCTGGGGAGCTTCCTCAGGGGGGCTCAGGGAGAGCCCTGGCCCAATTCCCACAGCGCTTTTAGGCTCTGAAGGGATGAGGGTGTTGCCTGGATAATCCCCTGAGCATCTGAAGTGTACAGGGCACTTGGCCACCCCCCCACCAGGAGGTTGGTCGAGTGTGAGCTGTGCATTGTTAGGTGTCTGGGGAGCAGGCCAGGCCATTGAGGAGACTTTGGTGGAAGCTTGTTCAAGACCACAGGATGATGTTGTTGAGGTGGTGTGGATGGCTGTTCCTCGTCAAGATGAGTCCAGGAGCTGGGTGCTGTGCGGGGACAGTGGTGGTGCTCCTGGGGGCCACAGCAGGCACGTGCTGGTGGAGAGGTGGGCAGGCCATGCAGCTGCCACAGGAAGTCTGGCTGGAGGGTTGGTGGGGTGGCAGCCAGAGCATTGGGCTGGGAGCTGGTGGCGGGTGGCTGGGGCAGGCTGACTTGACAAGCTGCTGATGGCAGGGCACCCTGCTGGCATTCATGGCTGTGAGTAGTCACTCGTGTGGTGTTTACCCAGGCTCACTGCCCTTGGCTCCCCAGGAGCCGCCCCCCTGCCTCCCTGCATGCATCTCCAGCATCCCGTGTGCCAGGCATGAGCTGGGTACCAGGTCCTGCCTGGTTGTACCAGCTTGCTCTCCTCTAACTGGGCTTCTGCCCCTGTGTCCAGTGGTTCTTTCCTCCGAGCTAGCTGACTTACATGGAGTCTTGGGAAAATGGGATGTTGGGTGAAGAGAGACTGAGAAGATACTCTTCTTGGTCAGGTGAGTTGTTTGGGAGAAGACTGTAAGGGCACTTAGCACACCCCCGCTGCTGCTGCGGTGTCCCTGCTGTCTGGCTCTCCTGTGCGACGCCTCCTGTGGGGAACCACCCTCTTCAAATGCTGCCCTCACCACATTTCCTCCCAGGCCTACAACTCTTGGTGGCTCCAGGCTCTTCATCCTGGCTTTAAATGTGTGCTCATGCCTGACCCTGTCTGCCTACCTACCGAGGCTTCTAACCTGCCAGATCAGGATTTCTGGGGGCAGGGCTCCAGGTTCTTCATTTTAACAAGCTCCATGCAAGCTCCCAAGTGAGACCTGGGCACCTTCACGTGGTTATGGGGTTCGTCCTCCTGCTCCAGATCCTCCCTGTGTCTGGGAGCTCATCATCCATTGCTCCCCTGCAGTCTGGGGTGACGTGGGCTCGAGCCGGGCACGAGCATGGACTTTTGTCTCTTGTGTGCCCCTTTCAAACAGCGCCAAAGACTGTCTTAGAGTTAGACAATTAATCTTTACTCAATAAATTCAGTAAAAACTGAAAATTCTCCCTTCTAGTCTCACTCCCCAGGGAAAACCACTGCTGATAGTTTGGTGTGTACCTTTTATATACTCATGTATTCATTGGTTTATTCAACAAATATTTATTGAATAGATACTGTGTGCAGCAGCAGGCCTCGTGCTGGGTGCTGAGAACACAGCACTGAGCTCTCAGGCGATAGTTAATAGATGCTTAATGAATTTAAGTGAGGGCAGATCTCAAGTCTAACCACAATCACCAAAGGCAACAGAAGGTGTTTTAGAATAAATGTAGACTAACTCAAACTTATTTTCATTCCTGCCTAAATCATTCCTAAATTTAGTTTTTATTTTGTTGCCGCTATTACAATGTTCTCCTTGTTTTATGAGGTGCATTTTTGTGAATTAAATGTTCTCAACAGAAGAGAGATGTCTCTGGGAGGCTGTGGTCGTTGGGAACTTGCTAGGGCCTGGGGGGTTTCTTCAGGCATCTTGGGTGTTTCTGAGTGTTTCCCAGAGGATGCCAGTGGGCAGGGAGTTCATGCTTGTTAAGGGCTGGCCAGTAATCCCCATTTTCTCTGCAGTGCACTTGTGGGAGTCCGAGAATCCAATGGATTGTTGTAAAGTGGGGTGTGTTTTCCCATTGGAGCAGTGCTATTACTGGGAACTGCAGTCTAGCCAGAGACTTGGCAACAGCTAAATTAAAGCGAGGCCCACTTACAGAGTCTGAGGGTCATGTGGCCCAGCCGCTGGGAGGCCAGCTCTGCCAAGGCAGGGCTCAAGTGTGTCTCAGATGCTGCTGTTGGTTGTGAATGAATGAATGAGTAATTTCTGGTAGTAAAATGATGCTACGTGGGTGATGCTGGAGGTTGACAGACCTGCCGTGAGCGCCTGTTCCGCTCCTAGCCACGGCATGAGCTCGGGCACGTTTCCTGACCTCTCCAGACCTTAGTTGTTGTTATTTCTTCTCTGTAAAATGGGGACAGGAATAGGGCCTGCTCCTAGAGGCGTGTTTGGGAGGAAATGATGGATTGGTAAGTCACTAGTGTCTGGCACTTAGCAAGTGCTCAGCAAACATGAGCTGTTGTCTTTCACCATGAAAGTGCTGACTTAAATTCAGCTGAATTTGTGCCTCCTATGCTGGAGCATCCTGGGAGGTCTGATCTGTTTTCCGTTTGCTGGTCCTTTAGACACGTGGGGAGAGGACTCAGCTCCTGCCGGCCTGTTCTTTCTCCAGTCTTGGCTTCTTGAAGGTCACAGAGCAACTTGGTGACTCAGCCAGGCTGGGACTTGGGTACTTTATTCCAGAGCCCACTACACTCACAAGATGTAGCCTGGAGCAGGCTCAGTGGTACCCAGCGCTGCCCTGGCCTCCCGTGTCCTCCAGGGTCTGGAAGGTTGTTCCTGATGGAGATGTGGGCCCTCAGTCTGGTTATCCTGGTGGAACCTCATCTTTGCTCCCATAGGATTCCTGTGCATGGGACTCACTCTCCACCTCTCTGTGCAGACCAGGTCACAACTATTGTGATGGCTCCTGGGCCTGGGTGCATGTGCTCCTCATCATGGGATGGCCATGCAGAGCTTGGGGCTCCCAGGGACCTGCCTGGCTTTCCTCTTTAGCTCTCAGTTCAGCTCTCCCAGGGGCCCAGCAGCTTTCTTGCCTCATCTTCTCTGAAGTTCTGTAGAACAGTCATGTACAGAGGGGGGCTTCCTGCCTCTGCTGTCAGGGAAGGTGGCCCTTCGGCTGCACCTTTTTTTTTTTTTTTTTTTTTTTAAATTCCCTATATAAAGATGACCGGTAAGGGGATCCTAACCCTTGACTTGGTGTTGTAGCACCACGCTCTCCCAAGTGAGCTAACCGGCCATCCCTATATAGGGATCCGAACCCGTGGCCTTGATGTTATCAGCACCGCACTCTCCCGAGTGAGCCACGGGCCGGCCCTCGCTGCACCTCTTTCTTAGTGCAGTCTGCAGTCCACGGTCTGAGGTCTGTCTCGCTTGTTGAAGGCAGTGTTTCTGCACCCCTCCTGTCTTGTGCTCTGACCATGGGGCTGGGAGGCTGTCAGTTCAGGATGTGCTTCAGACATTCCCCTGAGTATCTCACAGAAGGGTGGACTTTATACATTCCTGCAATTTAAAAAAGTTGGGACAAAATTGACATAACATAAAGTTTAGCATCTTAACCATTTTTAGGTGTCCAGTTCAGTGGCATTAAGCACATTCACACTGTTGTGCAGCCGTCACCACCACCATCTCCAGAACTTGTCATCTTCCTGAACTGAAACTCTGTCCCCATTAAACGCTAGCCACCCCTCCCCTCCCCCAGCCCCTGGTACCCACCATTCTCCTGTCTGTCTCTATGATTTGACTACTCTAGGGACCTCGTGGAAATGGAATCATGTAGTGCTTGTCCTTTTGCGACTGGCTCTTTCACGTAATGAACGTCCTCAGGGTTCATCCATGGTGTAGCATGTGCCAGAATTTCCTTCCTTCTTAAGGCTGAATAATACTCCTTTTTGTTTATTCGTTCATCCCTCTGTGGATACTCAGGTTGCTTCCACTTTTTAGCTGTTGTGAATAATGCTACTTGTACTTTTAATTGGTTCTGATTCATTGATTGGCCTGCTTTAAACACTTTTTTTTAATTACGAAAAGAATACACCCATTTTCTCAGAAGCAGCAAAACTGATACATGTTTGTGATGGGGAAAATATAGAAAACTGTAAAGAAAGAAATAATCTGCAGTTGCTGCCTGCAGACATACGTGCATACATGTCACACGCATGCATTTAAAATAGAATTGGCATCAGATGGAATAATGTACAGTTTTTTATGTTACTCCTTTTATCTACAATATCATGATTATCTTTAAATCATTAAATCATCTTTGACAAAATGATTTTTTGTACTTATTTGGCATGGGTGAACAACAGTGTAATTAACATTCCCCTACTGTTGAACATTTGGGTGTTTCCCATTTTTCTCTATGACAAATAATGTTCCAACAATGAGTATTCTTGCACATAAATCTTTGCTCCCACGTTTGACTGTTTTCTCTGAATAGGTTAAAAAAGTATTAGTGGGAAAGAACGTGGGGGATATTTTTAAGGTTTTTGATACATATGAAGGTAAAGACAAAATTGCCTTAGGTGATACCAGCTTACAGCCTTCCAGGAGGATAGTAGAATGTTCTTTTGACAGCAATTTCCTTAGCACTGAGTGTTATCTCACTCAGTGAGATAACAAATTTTCTTTTTTTAACTTTGGAGTTGGCTTTTAAAAATCGAAGACCTTATACCTGAATATGTATGTAATCATAAAAAAAGTAGGAAGAGACAGGGACAGGACCAGAAGAAGATTAAGATGGTGGGGAGCTAAGGGGTGGATCGCCCAGTGTTGTGTGATCATCTGGAAGCAGGTGGCTTTGCTGCAGAGCCGTGGAGGAGGCTCCTTAGAGGTCTGTCACGTGCTGCTCTGCCCTGACACTGAGAAACCGGGCTAGATCCTGGCAGCCACGGTCTGCCTCTGTCCTCTAGGAGCTCACAGTTCAGGGATGCTGCTGGATCAGGACCAGGACTTTTTTCTTGTGGTGCCAGCCCAGGCTGTGTTTTTGCCTGTTGCCTTAACGTGCTCATGTGAATATCTGTGTGTTTCCAAATGGTTCAAGGTAAACGTAGTCAAGTAAGAAGTGGTGTAGTTGGCTGCTTTCCTGCTAAAGAGGAAGTGAGTGTTCCAGGGAGACCGTGCAGACAGGGAGCAGATGTCACTTTGCATTCTGTAATCTGTTCTCTGAACTGCTGAATTACAAAACTTGTTCCAGGAGGAGGTTTGGGGTAGAATTTGGACTGCGAATGAAATTTGTATTTGTTTAACTGGTTTAGCAGTTTGGCTTGCTCGGAGGTGCGTTCTGATGTGGTGTTCTGTGTAAGCAGTTCCTGAACTTTCTTTTCTGCCCATAGGTCCCATCACCTGTGGCCCGAGACCTCTGATGGGTGAGAACCCTCCGCTTGCTTCTGGTTGTTTCATTTCTGAGGATAATCTTACAGGAGCCCTCTCGTTGTTTCAGGTGATGCCCTCCGAAAGCCTCGCCTTCAGAAGTCTGTCACATGGTACTTAGACGATTTATTCTTCACCCTGTATCCCTCCCTTGAGAAGTTTGAAGAAGAGCTTCTGGAACTCCTTATCAGTGACCACTTCCGGGAGGTACTGTCTCATGTCACAGCAACTTAATCTGAATGGTGGAAATGTGTCACAGTTGGGAGAAGCCTCTAGCACCTAATGCCCCTGGGGACTGGCAGTGTGGCCACGAGTGACATAGTCCTGTCTTTTTCCCTTTCCTGGCTAAAGAGGGACGCTCCTTCTGTCCCTGTATTGGTACTTAATGTAGGTTTTAGGGAGCGCTTTTCCTCCAGCAGCCAAGCCCCTTGCAGAGCCTCCAACTATTGTCTTAACTTTGGATGGTGGAGACGGTGCTGTTGGCCTGAGGAATTAATCAACGTTAATTTTGATAGACTGTGAAACAGTCCTCATAAAAGTAAGCTAAGTCACCAGGTGAGCATAGGGAAACCTGTAAAATACTCTCCATCTACACAGGACATTTTGATGATATTTGGCTCCTTTTAGGAGGAGGCTGGAAAGAAGCCCCAGTCATCTTGCCTGTTGAGGTGGTTGCTGCGGGGGGCTCCCTAGCCTAACACTCCTGCCTATGTGAGTGCTTTCCCGTCAGCTCTGTGGTGAGCACCTGTGTGGGGAGCATGAAGCTGTTCCTCTCCGTTGCTTTTAAATACGTGGATTCGTCCAGGTGCCCTGGCAGGGTTATCCGGGGATACCTATTTGTTAGCCAGCAACTTTCAACCTGTTTGCCTGTGGTCCACAGTACAGTAAGTGCCTATCGTACTCCTGTGCCCGTCTGTACACATGTGGCACTCAGGCTTGCCTTGTACACAGGGTGCCTGAGGTTTCCTTTCTGGTCCCATCCCATTGCTGACCCAGCTTGCAAGCTGTAAAGTACCAAGGCCAAGGAATTTCTAGTTTTCATCCCTCTAATGATAAGGATTCTCTTGGATTTTCAGTGTAGAAGTTTGTATGACAGAGATCCTTGGAAAAACCTTTGTAGATTTGGGGGACCTCTGTTTTCTCCAGGCAACAATCTTTCCTTCATCTGGAAAATTGGGCTTGATTGACTGTCACAAATGCTGTTAGATCAGGGTCTGTCTGGCCGTTGCCAGCGTAAGTGGGAACGGGAACGTGAGATGCCCTGCAGCCCGCTCCGTCCTGCTCGGGCCCTGAGCCTCGGCCTCGCTGCCTGCTCATTAACTGATGGCCCTGAGCTCGACACAGGTCATCCCTGCTGTCGCTCTCAGCTCTGAAAGAAGGGGCCTCCAGAGATTTACTGCGGACAAACTGCTCCTGGTCTCCCTGCCTAGGAAGAGTCTTCACTTCTGACTTTTGAAATGAAAAGCAAGAAACTTTACCAGCAGAGGGCTGAGAAACTGATGGGGATGACATCTTGCTACTACTTAATGTCCTGTCCAGATTCCACCGATTTCATCCTGACTCACACCTGTGGCAGTGCAGGGACCATGACCTTGTGGCCTGGAGAATGAAGACAAGGGAGCACTGGGTGGCCAACTCCTGTCCTGCTCCTCCTGGTTATGCCCTTTCCCCCCACCCAGCCCCCAGGCTGTTATTCTAATCATGTCTTCACTTTATGTTCTGGTTTCATGACCTTTAGCCACATCTCTAAATTACGTAGGCTTGCCTGCTTTTGACCCTTGTTTGAATGAAATCATACTTTTTCTAAGTTTTGTTTCTTTTGCTTAACACCGTGCTCCTGTAAGATTTGTTTTCACAGTTGGCATAGCTCTGTCTGCCCACGTTCTGTGCTGTCTAGTACTCCACCGTGTGCGTGCACTGTGGTTTTTTTGTCCATTCTAATGTTGATGCACTTCTGGACTGTTTTCAGTTTGGGGCCACTGTGACTTTGCTGTGAACATTTTTTTGTGTGCATCCTGGCTCTGACTTAGTAGAATCTTGAGCAGGAAGTAAAAGGGACTTTCTAGAAAAATACTCACATGTCTGTAGTTAGCTGGTGGGTCAGCTGGGGGCTGGCTGGTCTAGGATGGCCTGGGCTCCCTTGGGTGCCTCATTCTCCAGCAGCTAGTCTAGGCTCATTCGCACAGAGGTAGAGGACTGAGAGGGGAGTCAGAAAGGCACAGACTGAGAGGGGAGTCAGAAAGGCACAGACTTTTTCAAGCCTCCTTTTGCATTAAATTTACAAATCCCTGGCCAAGTCCAATTAGAGAGGTAGGGGACTTCGAGTTACAGGGTAAAGGGTGTATCTTCAGAGAGGCATGACTTGGCGCCATGAACGAGTCATCTTCCATAGGGGTTTTGGTGGAATTCCCAGATTTTGCAGCAGTAGGTCAGGCACAGAACACCACCTGCCTCCCCTCGGAGCGGAGTGCCCAGGTTTTATGTCTGGTCTTGGTGCCCAGGTCTTGAAGGCTGTGCTGTCGTCATGCCACCTTCCCCGATTGGTGGCTGTGGATGATTTTTGCTGCTTTTGTTGTTTTTGCTCATTAGGAGTTGGGGGAAGGAAATTCTCTGAGGACATGCCAGTCTGCCATGTTCACTTGGGAGTCCAGAGAACATCTTTTTTTTTTTTCTCACTCAGTAGCCAAAGTGGTCTTTTAAAAACATAAATCCAGTCATTTTTCTTCTCTGTTGGAAACCATCTGCCAGCTTCTCACTGCCCTTGTGTTCAGGCCGTGTGTGACTTGCTCTTACTCTGGGTGGCTCCCCGGGCTGCTTCCCTGCTATGTGGGCCTTGGTGGCTGTGGGCTTGTGCTCATCCCTGCATTGGTGGTCATGGCTCATGCTTGTCCCTGCCAAGGGCCTTTGAATGGGGAGCTCCTGGACGTTCTTCTTGCATAACTTTGCATGGTCCCTTTAAGGTGTCAGGTCTTGCCTACCTGCTCTGGGCGGCCCCTGGGAGCACCTGGCTTTCTCATCTGTCCATGGGTCATCACCTATCCCCTCTGGTGAATGTTCGTGTCATAAGGACAGGACTTTGTTTTGTCCATCACTACACGTGATGTGCATTGAAGGTGTTTGGCGCATAGTAGGGCTATATCATTTAGTTGTGAGAATGGATGATTCTGTCAGTAGTCAGAATTCTAGTAGTCTGTGAAGTTAGCAAGTTATTGGTTACAAATGTATATGAATGAGCTGGACTTTTTTGCTCTCTGCCCACTGTTGAAAATGTAGTTGCATGTAATATGGTCTCATATGAAATGCAAACACAAGGCAGAGAATAGCACTGAAATAACAACGTCCATTTTCTTGGTGTAGTTTCTGCTGTTTTCTTATTTTTCAGAGTGGATTGTGTGAGACTAGAGATGTTTTAAGAGTATCATTGTTGAATTTTGTACATTCCCATAAAAATCATTTGTGTTTTTACCACCTTTGTATTTTTGTTTCTATTCAACTTGCAGATACTCAGTTATCTCCATGGTTTTAGTTTCATTATCCAAAGACTAATAGGATAAACCTAAGTCTGTTCAGCTTGATTAATGGACAGTGAAGGAGACTTGAAAATTTTGCAAAGATCTCATAATTTAATAAACCTTAACAGCCTGGAGGAATATCCCTGTTCATTTGTTAGAGCACCTGTACATTTTTGGTTAAGATGAAACAGTTTAATATCCAGTGACCAGTTTGGGGCAGATTCCCTTTTTATTGGTTTGTGCTTACTGCGTAGGCCTGCTCCCTCTTCCTGCCCCCACTTGTGCCCCAAGTCTCTAGTCCCTGGGTGGACAGAGCTGACTCTTGACCTGCTCTGCCTCCGGGCACCTCTCTGTTATTGTGTCCCCTCCACCCAGGGGAGGTGGGCTCCTAGACCTTGGAGGCCTGAGTCTTGTTGAAGGAGTTGAGGTCTCTGGTGATGAGTTGCTCACCCTGAGAGTTGTAACTCACTCTTGGAAAGCTGGCGCGAGGGTTTGGCCATGGAGGCATCTGCGGGGTGTGCTGCACTGAGTAGATCATGCTGTGTTGGAGAGCCAGTGCCACCTAGGAAATGCCCTGAGGCTACGGTCATGACTGGGTGATGTGTCCTCTGTGTGGGTTCATTCTGACTGAGTGTCATCTGATCTGCAAATGCCTGCAACTTCTGTGGTGGTTTCTATGCTGGTACCAGGCTCATCCCCTCTGCCCTGTGCCTGTTCCAGGGCGGCGGTGTACTGGACAGTGGCGCCCTGGAGATCCTGGAGCGGCGCCTGCACGTGGGCGTGCACAATGGTCTGGGCTTTGTGCAGAGGCCTCAGGTCGTCGTTCTGGTGCCTGAGATGGACGTGGCCTTGACGCGCTCAGCCAGCTTCAGCAGGAAAGTGGGGTCCTCTTCGAAGACCAGGTATTTTTCACAGGGTTCTGAGTCTCAACCACATGGAGTTGAGAGGGCTGGGTGGTGCCATAGGAAGAATCACACTGGAATGAGGTGGCTCTTGGCATCAGGTGTGGACTTGCCCACGTGGAGGTTCCTCCCTGTAGTTTTCCTTTCCTCTTGCTAAGTTGTACCCTTTAGGAACAAACGTCAGATGTGTAAGGCTGGGAAAAGCCCGTTTCAGTGCTGTGACAGTTTTGGAGTTAGCATTAGGGATGCTTGCAGCTGTGGAGACCCCTGCATGCTTCTTCCAGATGTATCCTCTGTGGCTTCCTACATGCTGGAGACCAGACGGCCTCTCTGTGCAGACGAGTCTTTCCCAAATCAGATGCCACAGATGTCGCTGTGAGGCGTCAGGCCTCTCTTCTCTCTTGTGATAGTGGGCAGGGGCCAGCCGTCTTCTGCAGCAGGCCCAGCCCTGGGGAAGGGGCCTTGCTCTTTGTGGTGCTTCCTGGTTACGTGGCTGTAATTCCACCCTCCTGCAGGCAGGCTCTGGCAATTTGGAAAAGGTGTTGATTGTGACACTTATAAAAAGCACTGGTTTAAGGAATTCCCTGGGGGGCCACACCACGTGGAAGAGCTCGGCAGCACTGCATGGTAGACTCCTCACATCAGCCTGCCCTAAGCCCCCCTTGGCTGTCACTGACAGTGGTAGAGGTGGGTGCAGGGCAGGGGGTGCGGACACTCTAACCTGCCTCTGGCTTGTGTTTTTGACCCAGCTCTGGAAACCAGGCTCTAGTTTTGAGGAGCCGCCTGCGCCTCCCCGAGATGGTGAAGCACCCGGCGTTCGCAGTCGTCTTTCAGCTGGAGTATGTGTTTAACAGTCCTTCAGGAGTGGATGGCAACGTAAGAACGATCATCGTGTGTTCAGGTTTCATCTGGTGATGGGCTCTGGGTGGTTAGGATAAGCATGGTTGGCATTCACATTTTTTTTCCCATTAAAAGCAGTGTAATTGTTATTAGCAATGTGGATAAAAAGTATGTGATATGATTCTAGAAAACACTTCTTCCTAATAATAGCTTTGTTATAATCATGTCCCATCTTTATGGCCATAGTACTGAGACTGTAGGAAAACACAAACTCAGTTTCTCCTGCTATACTCTCACAACACGCTTCTGACACCAGATATGTGGGGGATTTTCCTCAATCAAGCAAGCAATCAATTCTGCATGGACACTGGTTGGGTGTCCTCTAATTCAGGTCATTTCTGACACTGTCTGCCAGGAGATAGCAACACCTTAAGGGCTCAGTCCCCAAGACTGTCCCCCACTTCCTATGATGATCTCAAGACCCAGGTTGCTTTGCTTGTGCTTCTGACCCACTGGCTTTAAATTGGGGTTCCCACAACCCTCTCCTCGGGTTTGACTTTCACTGAGCAGCTCACAGAGCTCAGGATACTGTTTACTTACATTTACCAGTTTATTATAAAGGATATTACAAAGGATACAGATGAAGAGATATATGGGGTGAGGTGTGGGGAAGGGACGTGGAGCTTCCATGCCCTCCCCAGGTAGCACCCTCCAGGAATCTCCACGTGTTCAGCTGTCTGGAAGTTCTTCAAACCCAGTTTTTTGGTTTTAATGGAAACTTTATTACTTAAGCATGACTGAGTAAATGACTGGCCACTGACTAACTTAACCTTCAGCCCCTCTCCTCTCCCTGGAGGTTGTGGGTGGGCTGAAGTCCCAACACTCTAATCCTGCCTTGGTCTTTCCTGTGACCATCCCGCATCATGAAGCTCTCTAGGGGCTGCCAGCCATCAGACAACTCATTAACATACAAAAAGACAGCACTTTGGAGATTGCAGGTATTTTTGGAGTTGTATGCCAGGAAACGGGACAAGGACCAAGTAAACGTATATTTCCTAGTATCACCAGTACATTGTGCTAGCTGATAGTAATTAATAGTTCTGTAAGTTTAACGTATCATAATGGCATTAAGTTCATAATTATCAAATTCATGATTAATTTGAAAAATGAGGTCATTTTAATGTATTTTTCATATGATAGCAAGTGTGGTAAAGCTTGAATATGCATAAGTGATAAATGGCTTTTCACGTGGAACTTTATATGTACCTATATCATAACTAAGAGTAAAAATGTATAGATTCAGGTGGAAGAAATATAACGTATAGACATCATCTACATCATTGATACAGA
Source organism: Galeopterus variegatus (assembly GCF_000696425.1). Lineage (NCBI taxonomy): Eukaryota > Metazoa > Chordata > Mammalia > Dermoptera > Cynocephalidae > Galeopterus > Galeopterus variegatus. The sequence continues at coordinate 3,322 of NW_007730935.1, read as the reverse complement.
TTCTTTGGAAAACCTAAATCATGCTATACTTAAGATTCAGTTTTCTGTTTGAAAAAGCTATTCAACTTAACAAGTAAATTAAAAAATAGAAGAAGGCTCACAAGACATCTCTCGTGGTGATCTGGCCTGCTGTGGTTCTGGGCATAGCTGACGGAAGAATGTGACGCATCGAGGGCAGTCTTGGGTGTTGGAGCATAGCTGCCATTTCATGTTCTGATCTCTGGCAGCTCTGACCTCCCCAGTGTCCACATGTCAGGTCTGTATAATCCAGAGTCCTAATTAGGTGAAAAAAATCTAGAGGTAGCAGGTATCCTTGTAGCCTAATCCGTGGTCACAGTCATTTTAATGAGACTGTTGTTCCCAGTTTTGCTTTTCTTTATTATCAGAAATTTCAGCTAAAATGCAACTGTGTGTGAGCACTCCTGGGTGGGTGGAATCGGGGCATCCTGGACTGGGACGTGGCTCACTGAGGCCTGGAGCTTCTGGGGCTGGGAGTGATGGCCTATGGGTGCCTGGAGGTGGCGGGAGGAGCAGCATGGGCCTGGTGCCTTGGTGGGAGCTCCCTGCCTGCCACTGTAGATGCCTGACTCACAATTAGACGCCTCACTCACAGTGTCCTCTGCAGAATGTTAACTACAATTTACTTGTGATTACGGAGACTGTGTGCTGAAACCGAGGTGTCTTACGTGGCACTTTATTATCTTTAACTCTTCACTGAAATGCTTGCAATGGCAGGCGGTTGCCGTATGTTGCTGCTTTGTGGAGCTTTTGGAGTGTGGCTATGTAATAGCTCATCAGTTCTTTCTGATGTGGAGGTTGATCATGACATGGAACACTGGATTCCATTTTACCATCATCAGGTGTACTTTCTTCAGTGTAGTCTGGAAAGGAAATGTCCCAGTGTATGGAATGGTTTTCCACACAAATTATCTGTCCTGTGGGACATTGAAAACACGCTGAGCTCTCAGTGGGTGAAGCCTGAATCGAGCATTCCCAGCATGAGCAGATGTGGATGTTGGAGGGGAGACCAACAGTGCTGCGTGGGTGCTGGCATGGCCTCTCGTTCCTTCCGTCTACTGGGTCTGTGCAATGGTGGGGACACAAGCCCAGGGCCTCTGCTGCAGGCTGAGGCGTGGCCCCAGGAGGGACGTGGCCCATGTCAGCGTGTCCTGTCTCCCTTTAGCAGTCCATTGCAGAGCTAGCGAGCTTCAGTGGGGGTGAGGTCTTCTCAAATGTACTCATGCATTCAGGCGCAAATTTCCTTCTTCCTTAAGACTTTATGTGATGGAGATCTCAAGCGTAAACAAAAGCGGACTGGATAGTAAAATGAACCCATGTAGCTTCAGCAGTTTTCAATTTGGTGGATAACTTGCTCCATCCATATCCTTTCCCACACCCGTTTTGAATGATTTTGAAGCAAATTTCAGGCGTCATTTTATTTCATCTGTAAACATTTTAGCGTATACATTTCTTTTTTTTTAAACTTTTTTATTATGGAAAATTTGGAGCATGATGGAAGGTCGAGAGGAGTGTGTGATGAACTCACGCGCCCATCACCAGATACAGCTGGGTTGACTCCCAGCCAGTCTAGCCTCGTCCCTTCTCCCTGTCCCCATTCTACCCAGGTTCTTTAGAGTGAGCTCCAGACCTCGTGTTGTCTCATCTCATTTTGAAGTAGTTCACTATGCCTCTCCAAAAGACAGGGCTTAACAACATCACCACGAGTGCCACGATCACACTGAAAAACTGAAATAAACTTCAGTGTCATCAAGTATCCCATCAACCTGGGTGTACATCTCAAGTATTTTACTGAATCAGAAACGACAAACCAAACCAGTGTACCTTTCTCTGGAAAATGACTCCCGAGCGAGGTCTTCCTGCGTGAGCTGGGCAGCCCGTGTCTTCTCCCTTGAGGAAGGAGTCCTAGCGTGGCCTTGACGCTGTGATCTGTCCTCACAGTGGCCTCTGCACCCATCACATCGTGTTCCTTTATTCCTCATACTCGAAGAACCAAAATGCTCCAGGCTTCCAGCGATTGCTTAAGTTCGCTTCATGCTTCAGAGCAGGAGCTGAAAGCTGCGGTGTCCTGAGGCCCTTTGTAGAAGGATTCATCTTTAAATGGCCTATCCAGGTGGGTGGGAGACCATCCAGGCTAATGAGAAAACTGGCTAAGTACTGTATCCAATTTGGGCGAGCAGGAAAAGCATAAACCGAAGTAAAATGTGTTTCCTGGACTCTTTTACACGCATCAACACCAAAGAGCAACTCTGACTCCTGTGACCTAATGTGTGGAGGTTTCTCCCCAATAGCAAGCAAGCAGGTCTGCAGCAGACACCAGCTGGGTGTCCTCTAATTCAATGCAGTTCTGACACCAGCTACCTGGAGACAGTGTCAGATCCCACAGGGTGAGGGCTCAGTCCCCAGGAGTACTCCCCCCACCCCCTTCAGATGCCTGTTGCAAGCCTAGGCTTCTAGAACTTCTTCTTTTTTTTTTTTCCTTTTTGTCTTTTTTACTGACCGGTAACGGGATCGCAACCCTCGGTGTCGCGCCCGCACCGCGCTCAGCCAGTGAGTGGGAACCGGTCTCCACATGGGATCTGAACCCTCGGCGGGAGCGCCGCCGCGCTCCCAAGCGGCGCACTCTCCAGTGCGCCACCGGGCCGGCCCGGCTTCTGGAACTTCTGACCAGCTATAAATCAGGGTTCCCACAGCCCTTTGCTTGAGCTCACAGAACTTGGGGAAACTCTTATGTTTACTGGTTTATTATAAAGGTTGTTACAAAGGATACAGATGAAGTGATGGATGGGGCGAGTATGGGGTAGGGGTGCAGAGCTTCCATGCCCTCCCTGGGCACACCACCCTCCGGGCACCTCCACGAGTTCGGCTGAGGAGCCCTTGAGTTTTTATAGAAGCTCCATTATGTAGGCATGATTGATTAAATCACTGGCCATTTGAGATCAACTTAATCTTCAGTCCCTCTCCCTTCCCAGGAGGTTGGGGGGTGGGACTGAAAGTCTTGCCTTGGTCTTTCCTGTGACCAGCTCCCATCCTGAAGCTACCTAGGGGCCACAGCCAGCTACAGGGCAAATGATTAGCATATGAAAAGATGGCACTTTGGAGATTCTAAGGATTTTAGGAGTTGTGTGCCAGGAGACAGGGAATACATATTTTCACCATATTCCACAATTTTCACTCAACTGCCTGAGTCCACGTGAATTTTTTTGACCCTGAGTATTTTGTAGACATTAAAAACAGACTAGAGAGCAAAGGACTGCGCAGAGGCGGAGTGAAGCGCGCCAGACCGGCCCAACTCTGCGACCTC
>NW_007730934.1:193171-214823 GCF_000696425.1 Galeopterus variegatus | reverse complement strand
TTGTTTGTTTGGAAAAGTGTTTATTTCATCTTTATTTTTTAAAGATCAAAAAGCTGGATATGTAATTCTAAATTGGGGCCGGCCCAGTGGCGCACTGCTATAGTGCGCCGCTTGGGAAGCGCGGTGGCACTCCCGCCAAGGGTTCGGATCCCACATACAGACCAGCCGCTCACTGGCTGAGCGAGGGGCGGGAGCAACACCGAGGGTTGCAATCCGGTGGCCGGTCACGAAAAAAGACAAAAAGGAAAAATAATAATAATAATAATAATTCTAAATTGACAGTTTGGTTTTGTCCCAAAACTTTGACAATTGTCTTCTGGCTTGCAGAGTTTCTGATGAGAGAGTGTTTCCCCACCCGCCTCTGACTGCTATTAAAATTTTTTCTTTATCACTGATTTTCTAAAATATGATTATAGCACGTCCTGGTGTAGTTTTCTTTATATTTTTTCTCCTTAGGACTTGTTGAGTTTCTTGGATCTGTGAGTTTATACTTTTCAACAAATTTGAATGAAAATTTGGCCATTATCTCTTCAAATATTTTCTGCCCTTTTCCACCGTGCTTCTGGGATTCCAATTATAAGTATGTTAGAGCTCCTGAAATTGCCCCTCAGGTCACTAAAGCTCTGTTCATTTTTACAACAGTCATATTTTTCTCTCTGAGCTTCATTTTTGATACTTTCTATTGCTCTGTCTTCAATTTCACTGGTATTTTCCTCTGCGGTGCCTAATCAGCTGTTAATCTCATCCAGTCTATTCTTTATTTCAGAAATATATTTTTCATCTCTATAAGTTTGATTTGGGTCTTTTTTCTATTATCTGTTTCCCTCTTCATCATGTTCATGTTTCTCTGTACCTTCTTGATACCATGAAACATGTTTATAATAGCCAATTTTAGTTATCCCATCACCTCTATTATTTCTGGTTCTGTTTTTATTGATTGACATCTTTCTTCTGATTATGGGTCATGTTTCTTATTCTTTCTAATACCTGGTATTTTTCTATTGCATATTGGTCATTGAGACCTTACCTAATTGGGTGGTAGGCTTTGTCATATTGCTTTTAATAGTGTTGGGCTTTATTTTGGCACATAGGTTACTTACTCTAAACCTTTTGAGTCTTGTTTTAAACTTTGTTAGGAAAATCTAGAGCATCTTTGCATCTTTTAGTCTAGGGCTAATTTAGCCTCACCACTAACTTCCCTACTAAAGTACCTTCTTAGGATCTATCCAATGCCCCGTATAATACAAACTCTTCCAGGCCTCATGTGACCTTCAGGAATTATTTAGCTTATTGCTGTCCACTGGCTCTTTCCTCAGCCTGGGGTAGTTTTCTCTTTTACACGCTCATATCAATATTCAGATAAGGGCTCAAGGGACCCATTTGTCCATCTCTGGATAATTGGAATTATCTTTCTCTCTCTCTCTCTGCCACCAAATTTCTAGCCACCTTATCCTCCCTGAACTTGTATCTCTATTCCTTCCACACAGGTAGACCACCAGGCTCCATTTGAGTTTTCCCTTCATCCACTGAAGTCTGTAAACTGCCTCTAGATGGCAAATCAAGCTAGAGCAATAATAAGGTTCACTTTGTTTTCCTTTTCTTGGGATTCCTAGTGACTTTTATCCAATGCCTGAAAAAAAAAAAAAAAACTGTCCAATTTTGTAGCTGTTTAAGGTATGAGAGTAAATCCAATCCTTGTTACCACATCATGGCCAGGGCAGAAGTATTCTCCTAAAGTCTTTAAGTATCAAAATGCTAGCTGGACACCTCTACTTGCAAATATAATAGAAATATTGAATTTAGCATTTACAGTTTAACTCTGATCTTCCCTGCATGATCTGAGTCAAGTAAACCTGCCCCTCTTTCAATCTTCCCCATGTCAGTTAATGGCAACTCTACTCTTCCAGTTATTTGGACCAAATCTTCAAAACTTCTCCTAAAACTCAATGTAAGCCATCAGCAGATTTAACTCTTGTCTTCAAAAATAGATCCAGAATCTAATCCTACCACAAATATTCTATTTTATTCTAGTTCCATCACTGTTTCCCTGGATTATTGCAATAGCACCAGTATTAGTGACAGTTACTATATTATCATGTATTAAAAATATCCAAAAATATCCCCCAAATTTTGTTGACTTTCTATGCAATGTATTCTTGTTAATAGGTCTGCAAGTCTGCTGTGGCTTTGCTATGCTTGGCTGAACTTTGCTGGGTCCTCTTGGCTTGGCTCTAGGCTGCCAGTCAGGCTCTGGTCTGCTCCATGTCTCTCATTTTGGGGCCCAGGCTAAAGGAGCACTGGCTACTAGGGGTATTCTTTTGGCAAAAGCACAAGAGGGCTTAAAGAAACTTGCTGTGTCTTTTAAAGCCTCACCTTTGGACTAGCACATAATCACAGACTGGCACATCACTTTTCATTCACATTCCATTGACGAACGTAAGTCAAATAGCCAAATTCTGTGTTATTAGGTTGCAAAAATTTACTCCGCCCAGTGAAGAGGAGGACAATAGGGTGAATATTTGCTGACCAATAACCTACCACAGCCTCCTAATTGGTCTGCCTGTTCTTTCCCTAGCACTTTTCAATCTGTGCTCAACGATGCATCCAAAATGATTCTTTGAAAATATCTTAGGATCATCTGTTGCTAAAAATCCATCACGGGCTACCCATTTCACTCAGTCCATGCAATGGTCTACACGGCCTCAGTCAATCCTGCACCCAGATGCATCCAAAATGATTCTTTGAAAATATCTTAGGATCATCTGTTGCTAAAAATCCATCATGGGCTACCCATTTCACTCAGTCCATGCAATGGTCTACACGGCCTCAGTCAATCCTGCACCCAGTCACTCCTCTGACTTCATTTTCTGCTATTGCCTGCTCACTCTGTCAGTCCCAGCAGCATAGGCCTCCTTGCTAACCTGGAACAGGCCAGGCAAATTTCTATCTCAGGTCTTTATACTCGCAATGCCCTCTATCTGAAACATTATTCAGGTGTCTCTTGCCCTTTCCAGATCTTTGCTTAAATATGACCTTCTTAGTGAGGTCTTCCCAGAGCAACATATTTATAATTTCAAACCTTTTGATACTTTCCAGCCATCCTCCCTGCATTATTTTTCTCCATAGTACTTATACTTTATTTTATTGATTGTCTGTCTCCTTCTACTACAATGTGAACTCCAGGAGAGTGGGTAATTTTGTATGTTTTATTCACTTCTGCATCCCCTGAAATAGTGCCTTGAATATAGTAGGCATTCAATAAATATTTATTGAATGAATTAACAATAAGCTAAAACACTAATTATCCTGATTTGAGCATCATATATTGCACACAGGTATTGATATTTAATGTGTACAATCAATTATGTTTCAATTTTTTAAAAAGCAGTAAGATAACACAAACAAGGCTGCTCCATTATTATAAATAAATTCTGTCAATAGGGAGAGCCAAAACAATTCTGATTTTCTATCTGCATCTATCCTTTAATCCCAGAGACCACATCTAGATTGGTAGAGTTCAGGAATCCCAAAGGGTCCCTGGGAAAAATAGCCTTAAGAATTTTTTTTAATTAGTAAGGAAGAATATCTTTGAGGAAACTACTGTAAATTTAAAGCACATACAAACAGTAATTACACAATTTGGAACCTCTCTAAAGGGTATATATTAGGACTATATACATATATGTATGGGACATTTATGTCATACGTATGTGTGTACAATACATATATGTGACATATATGGGATATACACATATAACAGGAGGTCTATGCAATTAAAATTAATAAAAATTCTGTCCCATAGTTTCTCAGGGAAGTCTATAAAAAGTAAACTGTGAGGACCAGTGAAATAAGGTATTTCAAAGTATTTTGTAAAGTTTAAAAGAAATGAAATTTAAAAATAAATGGAAAATACACCTATGGTAATAAAATGGTATTGCTAAAAGTAAGTCAGAGTGGCTAGTCAGGGAGCTGTGTTTACCAGGACATCTGTACTTTCAGGGCAATAAAAGCTTTGGTGCCATCAGGAAGACACACAGACTACTTTAATCTCTCCCACAGTTGAGGGTACTGGTGAGGATGGAAACATGGAATATGGAAGGAAATAGAAGACAGTAAGTGACATAATCAATTAGGGACGGGAAAGTTCTGGTCTCAAAGTCTATGCCACGTCTCTAAGCTAGTGGCTCTCCAACTTCAGTCAGCAAAGGAATCTCACCTGGTTCTGGTTACAAACTCAGATTCCCTCCCACCTCCAGAGATTCCAATTGCATAAGTGTGGGCTGGGTTGGAATCTGCTTTTAACAAGCACCACAGCAGTTCTAAGGGTGTGGTTAGAGAATCAGCCTTCAGAAAGCACAGCTCCACGTTTGAGTTGCTGTCACTGATCATCCTGTTTCCCAACTTCATTTTAGATACTTTCTTAATAATGACCAGAAGGTGGCCTGCCTAATACCTAACTCCAAAAATAACATAACCCAATATGAGGGCACTTCAAAAAGTTCCTGGAAAAGTAGAATTGAAAGGTAATAAGAATCTCTCCGTGAACTTTCGAAGTACCCTTGTATACTCATGAATTAAAGTTGTATCATCCAGCATAGGTATCTTCAGTTCGCAATGAGACAGCACTACTTTCCCCAAATAAATGTTTGGGAAAATAAACAAGGAAAAAGGCAGCCCACACCACAACTATCACCACCTCAAACACTGACACCACAGGAGATAACGCACATTCTGAGAAATCTTTCTCATTATGAAAGTTTAGCATGTGAAAGAATAGCTTGAAGATTATTCTGGAATTTTTTTCCAGGTGTTTGTTGTTTGGCTGTTTGCTTGATTTTTAAATATCCGTAGACTACTGAGGTTTCCTTTTGAGAAACGAAGTGAGAGGAGCCTCTTCAGTCTTCAGCCATTTTATTTCAAGAGTTCACATGATGTCATTTTGATTACGCTTCTTCCCTCATATGAGATTAGCCTATAAAAAAGTGATTGGTCAATCATCTGAGAAGCACCTAAGTGGGAGGAGGAAACAAGCTAAAGACAGACAGAAGAGGCAGCCACATGAGAAGACTCAATCGAAGAGGCCTTTCCAAACTACTCTCTTTTCCTGGCCGTCCTAGGAGGTGAGAATGGGTCTGTATACTCTAAAAGGCAAGCCACACCTTGGGAGCAATCATGTGTTCCTTATTATATTGTAATTCTCTGCTGTTACCCCTGAACCCTGGTAAATGCTTGTTAGTGGCTACAGTGTGGTCTCAGTTGTGCTGTGGGAAATTCAGGAAGGATTGTATGTTCTAGCCTGGTGCTACAGAGGGAGATATTGACATTTTCACAGTGCCAGGGTGGGGGTGGCAACAGTGATTAGTGAGATCCTCAGTCCTGAGGACAGAAGTCTTAGGTACAAGGTCAGTTGTCCCTTCTTCCACAGATCCTCGGTCTACTGCCAACTACAGATGATCAAAATATTAGTGAATAAGGAAGGTCATAAGTTTTCTCCTAAGGGGCATCAGAGTCTGGTTCTAGACAAAATTTCTTAAAGGTTGGTGCGTAGTTTCTGCATTTTTAGCACCCTCTGTTTTCCATGGGATCGTCTGTTTGAACAATTCCCCTTTCAAAAAAAAAAGCAGAACATTTCCTTAATCATTCAAATCCATAAATTTTTAGTCAAGTTACATAAAAATAAAGCCTGAATTTTGTGAATTATGGCCTGAATTCTATCCTTTACTCACTAGTAGGGATGTGGCTGGAGAATAATAGGCATTTCACCTATGCTTCCTAGTCACAAAACAGCATGGCTAAAGAACTACTTTTGATTTTTCCTGATAGAGAACTCCAAATCTAAGCCAAAAATAAAATAAAATAAAAACTAGTAATGAAAACATGTGGTACCAGGAAAATAAATCCTCATAAAAGATGACAACCTACAATTTAATGGATTCACAATTACTCTAATCTTGTAATCTTCAAATATCCCTTACTATTAAAAGCTATTATATGAAGGTGTGTCTCTTGCCCTTTCCAGATCTTTGCTTAAATATGACCTTCTTAGTGAGGTCTTCCCAGAGCAACATATTTATAATTTCAAACCTTTTGATACTTTCCAGCCATCCTCCCTGCATTATTTTTCTCCATAGTACTTATACTTTATTTTATTGATTGTCTGTCTCCTTCTACTACAATGTGAACTCCAGGAGAGTGGGTAATTTTGTATGTTTTATTCACTTCTGCATCCCCTGAAATAGTGCCTTGAATATAGTAGGCATTCAATAAATACTTACTGAATGAATTAACAATAAGCTAAAACACTAATTATCCTGATTTGAGCATCATATATTGCACACAGGTATTGATATTTAATGTGTACAATCAATTATGTTTCAATTTTTTAAAAAGCAGTAAGATAACACAAACAAGGCTGCTCCATTATTATAAATAAATTCTGTCAATAGGGAGAGCCAAAACAATTCTGATTTTCTATCTGCATCTATCCTTTAATCCCAGAGACCACATCTAGATTGGTAGAGTTCAGGAATCCCAAAGGGTCCCTGGGAAAAATAGCCTTAAGAATTTTTTTTAATTAGTAAGGAAGAATATCTTTGAGGAAACTACTGTAAATTTAAAGCACATACAAACAGTAATTACACAATTTGGAACCTCTCTAAAGGGTATATATTAGGACTATATACATATATGTATGGGACATTTATGTCATACGTATGTGTGTACAATACATATATGTGACATATATGGGATATACACATATAACAGGAGGTCTATGCAATTAAAATTAATAAAAATTCTGTCCCATAGTTTCTCAGGGAAGTCTATAAAAAGTAAACTGTGAGGACCAGTGAAATAAGGTATTTCAAAGTATTTTGTAAAGTTTAAAAGAAATGAAATTTAAAAATAAATGGAAAATACACCTATGGTAATAAAATGGTATTGCTAAAAGTAAGTCAGAGTGGCTAGTCAGGGAGCTGTGTTTACCAGGACATCTGTACTTTCAGGGCAATAAAAGCTTTGGTGCCATCAGGAAGACACACAGACTACTTTAATCTCTCCCACAGTTGAGGGTACTGGTGAGGATGGAAACATGGAATATGGAAGGAAATAGAAGACAGTAAGTGACATAATCAATTAGGGACGGGAAAGTTCTGGTCTCAAAGTCTATGCCACGTCTCTAAGCTAGTGGCTCTCCAACTTCAGTCAGCAAAGGAATCTCACCTGGTTCTGGTTACAAACTCAGATTCCCTCCCACCTCCAGAGATTCCAATTGCATAAGTGTGGGCTGGGATGGAATCTGCTTTTAACAAGCACCACAGCAGTTCTAAGGGTGTGGTTAGAGAATCAGCCTTCAGAAAGCACAGCTCCACGTTTGAGTTGCTGTCACTGATCATCCTGTTTCCCAACTTCATTTTAGATACTTTCTTAATGAAGTAGAAAATAAGTAACAGAAGGAAGGCAAAATAGTCTGAAGAGTTTTTGAAAAGAGTCTTTGGGAAGGGAAGGGAAAGTATTCTTAGTCCACATTTCAAAGGGCTCCCTGTAAGCAGACCAGGGAGCTGCGAATCCCTTGGCTTCTGTTGTTTCCCTGTTTGTACTTCTGCTCAGTTCCAGCAAGCTAAAGAGCACCCACTTTGTCCTTGATGGAAAACTGCACCTGCTAATGCTGGCTAAATTATAACCCCTGCAGTCCAGCCTTTGTAAAGAATGCCCCATTCTACTGGTTATTAATCCTCCCTGTATGATGAAATCCGTTGTAGTGTCTCATTCTAGTTCCCTAATTTCTTAGTTTTAGAGGAAAATTGAGTTTCCTCTCAAAACGAAGCCTGTATTTGGTATTGTAAAGAAAAGTGCAAGATTTGAATGTGTCTTATTTTAATCATCCAATATGAAAAAAGTCAGTACAACCAGCTTTTATAAAGCAGCTTATGTCGAAAGTTGGAATATACTGAAACCTAGTTAAAGAGTAATTTTTATCTGTTCTACATAAAATAACTTTTCACCTAATCTAAACAATTCAAGTGGAAGGAGTAACGCCATAATTCAGGTATGTAACTCTTTCCAAATCTAGAGAAAGGAAGTGGTGTCTTTCCACCATTCTTCTGTCTCCTAGAATAAGAGAAGAAATCACAGAATATGAGGTATATGAGACACAGTGTGAGGTCTTCTTGGAGAGCTTTAAGGCCCCCCTACTTCAACAGAAGAACCAACTAATTAGTGGGACTGAGCAGCAGAGATGTGAGGATTCCACACCAGGAGGGACTTTCCACCAGTGCCCACTGCAGGGAGAGCACTGAGGGGTTCTCGACAGCCCAGCTGTAGGTAGCTTTCCTGGAAACACAAGCAACATGGACTTTAAAGAAGGCACCAGTATTTATTACTCTTTCTCACACAGTGGTGAATAGCAGGTACTTAATCAATAAATTAGGCAAAGACTCCAGACTTTTCAAAGCCTAGAATCACAGTAGATGCAAGAAAATTAAATTTTTTCAATTTTTTTCCCACTGAGATTAGAAAACAAAAAGAGTGAAAGTTAGAGAAAACATTACTTACTAACAAGTATTTAATAAGGATACCTGGAGGATCTTTGCATTCATTTATTTTTTTCTCTTCTTTGGATTCATGTGCTTATATCTGTCAAATATTTTAAATGGTTAGGTATACATACTATGTATATTTTATGTTCATAGAAAAATATATTGATAAATAACAGAGTTAACAATGATTATTCGGGGGGGGTAAAAAGGTGATACTCTAGGATATTTGAGGAAGGCTTTCACTTATTACATTATACACATCTCTTGAATTTTTATGCATAAATATGAGTTTTTTATTAAAAGAAAACCCCCATTTCCCTGCCTCATGTTTACTTAAAGTGCCTCTCTTCCTCCTTTACAGGCTCTTCTCTGGGAATTATCTGATAACTGAACTAGGACAAGGAACAAAGACAGCTCACAGCCCCCTTCTCAATCAACTGGAGGCATGCATTTCTTTATTGTCGTCAGTGTCTGTGACACCCCTCTTAAGTCCCCACCCCCAATCCCCACAAACACAGAGTAAAACCACACAGTAAAGCAAGGACTTTGTCTCTTTTGTCCACTGCTGTATTTCCAGCATCTCAAACAATGCCTAGCACACACTGAGTGCTCAATAATTTTTTTTTTAAGAAATGAATAAATCCCCTCTGTTTTCTACTATGTGGTAAGCAGCCTGCTCCCTCCAGAGGCTGGCAGTTGTCCAGCTGTGCCCACAACTAAGCTAGTTGATCTAATTCAGAGATAAAGTCTGACAAGTCCACTGCGACTGCACTCCTAGGCCATGTACTCTAATCCAGTGCTGATCGGCATTTGATCTCTGTCTGCTGGCTACCGAGTTTATCCCTCACTGGCTCCAAGTTCAAGAAGAGAAGAAAGATTTTATTTAATGGGGACCCTCAAGCCCCAACATTTTTATAATTAAACCTTTTAATTTTAAATGTACCTATTAATTATATTACTGTTTAAAAATCCATGTAAACTAAGTCATGTGCTTCTACTACACTCCAGCATGTATCTGTCCAATAAGCAAACATACTCATTACTAAGTGCACCAAGGAAAAGGGACAGTGAGGCATGAGAGCCCTGCAGTCTGCATGTTTATGTCCCCCCACAATTTGTATGTTAAAACCTAACTCTCAATGTGATGGTATTAGGAGGTGGGGCCTTTAGGAGGCAATAAGGTCATGAGGGCAGAGCCCTCACAAATGAAATTAGTGTCCTTATAAAAGAGATCCCAGAGAGCTGCCTTGCCCCTTCTGCCATGTGAGGACACAGCAAGAAGATGGCCATCTATCAACTAAAAAGCAGTCCTTCCGCAGGCACTGAATCTGCTGGTGCTTTGATCCTGGACTTCCCAGCCTCCAGAACTGTGAGAAATGTCTGTTGTTTATGAGCCACCTAGTTTATGGTATTTTGTTACAGCAGCCTGAGCATACTAAGCCACCTCTCTAGGGTCTTAACAGAGAGAGTGTCCCCAAAGACCATCCACCAGGCTCTGACTTTTAACTCCTCCCTCAGAGTATCTTTCCTGTAATTAATTGTCCCTGTCCCAAGAAGGCAAGTGTGAGATGATAGTGTTTGGCAGAAACACTGAGCTACCCTAAAAGGCAAATACGAGGCAAGTGTGAGAGGATACGTGTCTTTTGCAGAAAGGAAAGCTGAGCTCCCCCTAAAAGGCAAATATGAGTATACTTCTGCTTTTTCTTTGTTCTCAAAGACAATGGGCATCCAGCGTATTTCAGAGGATCAGAGACCTCCACATGCATACTTATGAGGCTGCTTCCCTAGTCCTTGCTCCAAATCCATACATCTGCCCACTGTAGACCAATGAGATACAGTTCAGCTCCTGCATGCTTTTCACAAAACTTCGTCGATGGGACTGTAGAATCTTGAGGTCAGTTGCAGAAAACTCTCATGCCCAGAGGTTAATAACCAGCCACTGGAGCTCAGGGGAAGGGAGAAGAGACATACAGAGTTCATGAAGGGGGAGAAGCCATGATGAGAGAAAGATAAAACTGGTCGGAGTGTTTTGGGCCATGGCCACTTTAAGGCTGAAACTGCTGAGCGCATGGAGCAGGAGCTGGCAGAAGCTGCAGCTGTGCCCTTCAAATGGAGTTACTTGGAGGCAGCAGGGGAGAAGAGGGCCTTGGTGGCCCCCAGGACAGCAAGACCACTAATAGGGTTCCCACAGATCCATGCAGGAGCAAGGAGCCAGAACAGCTGAGCCATTCAGAGGCCAGTGAGTCAGCGCAAGGGACCAGCACAGGGCCCATCCCATGGGAAGTGTTGGGAGCACAGGTGGTGGGGGAGACAGGCCCACTGGGAGAACACTGGGACACAGCAAGGACAGAAGATCCCCCCCACCCCAATCAGTGCAGGACCACTCAGAGGAGACTGGTCAAGAATGCAGAATTGTATGGGGTGCAGTTTGATGAAAAGATTCAGGCCCAGATCAGAATTTCTACACAACCTAAGTGCACCGGGTCTCTGGTGAGCTGGCAGTACCTATAAGGTCAACCATTAAACACGGAGCTGCACAAAAAGCCTTCCTTAGGGAAATGGCAGCAAAGCAGCATTTAGTTCAACCACACAGTTCAAGTACTGGTTCCCACAAGAAGTTCCCCCGTTTTAGAAGTAAGCAAAGGACAAAAAATTAGTTCTGGCCCAGGCACAACACCAGTTCCTCGGGGCCCACCAGGGGACCCGAGGCAGGGATTTGGGGACCGGATTCCCTGCCCAAAGCCAGGCACACATTCCAGGTCATGGAGTGGGAACTGGACCCCCCCCCCACAACGAGGCATACCACCAGCACCAAGGAGCATGCCAAAAACATCACCTCCATGTGGGTGGCCCACCACAGCCACAACAGTAACCACGGCAGCCGCAAAAGTGGCTAGACGTCACAACCACCATGCAGATGGTTTGCCAGCCACTGGAGTGCATTGACACAACGAGAGTCACCAGCAGAGACCAAAGAAAAGAATGGAAAGTCTCTCTCCACAAAGCCCATTCCAGAGTGACAGAAGAAGCATCTGCTCTGTGATAATATTGGGGGACCTGAACACACCTTAAGCACTGGACAGATTATCTAGGCAACAAATCAACAGAGCAACCATTAATCTTTCAGAGGGAGAGAAGAAATCTAGGGTTATCAGTGGTGGGAGGGGGGAGGGAGAGGGGAATAGGGAGAGATTGGACAAGAGGCATAAAGAATAAGTATAATTTGTAACAATATACATACTAGTAATATTGATTTAATCAACATATGTCAATATTGAATCCCCAAAATATGTATAATCAATTATGATTCAATAAAACAAATAAATTAATTAATAATAATAATAAAATCCCAGAATAATTTTATCAATTAGATTTACTTATAATTTAAGAGAGTCACTAGCTTCCTAAATCCTTACATTTTCAGAGCTTATAAAAGCAATACAGCCTGGCTATATATTTCAATCACCAGGTAGTGTCAAAACATGTTTTAAGATATTGATAAAATGCCTGAATTGCTCGCTGAAGTAGAGGGGAAAAATAGAGCAGGAAAAAAAAATAAATAACAAAACCAGCACCCCAGTCACTTAATAAGCTTTTGAACAGCAGGCCTCCCTCCAGATTCTTCCTTCACCTGATTTCCTTTAGATATAATAATTTATATGGTACCCCTACTTTCAAGGTTTAAGTGAGTCATCAGTTTGTTCTATATATGTCAAACCACCCAGTGCCTTCCACATGTAAAATTGCCTTAGATTTCAAACTCACACAGTGACATTCAGTAGCTTATTGACTAGACTTTGTCAGACTGAACAGGAATCTGGCTGGTTCTGCCACTTAATAACCCATGTGACACTGGGAAAGTAACACTAACTGAGAATTAATGTCTTAGTGTCTTAGTAACACTGTTCAAAGTGCTTTACTTGGATTAACTAACTTACTCCTCAGAAAGACCCTATGAGATGGGACCCTATAAATGAGATAACTGAGATAGAAAGAACAGGTAATATGCTCAAGATCACAGAGGTGGTAAGATAAGAATTGGGATTAAACCCAGGTAGCTCTC
This sequence comes from Galeopterus variegatus, assembly GCF_000696425.1. Lineage (NCBI taxonomy): Eukaryota > Metazoa > Chordata > Mammalia > Dermoptera > Cynocephalidae > Galeopterus > Galeopterus variegatus. The sequence goes on along the minus strand of NW_007730934.1, from coordinate 202,223 downwards.
TATTTCTTTTTTTTTATTGATTATGAATATTCATGAGATGCAAAGCTGAGTGTCACCCCTCGTGCCCCTGATGTGAGGGCCAGATTCATACTGGCAGCATGCCCATTACCACAAATTGTGTTTGTACCCCATGATCCCCAACCAATTATCCCCAACCTCCCTCCACATCCCCCCAACTCCACTTTGTATCCCAAGTTATGTTCTCTCCCTCTACAAGTCCAATGCACCACTGTGGTCTTTCTTTCCTTCCTTCTTTGTCTCTTAGCTTCCACTTATGAGTGAGTACATGCAGTATTTATCCCTCTGTGCTTTGCTTATTTCACTTAACATAAGGTTCTCCAGGCTCATCCATGTTGTTGCAAATGTGAGAATTTCATCCTTTTTTATGGCAGAGTAGTATTCCATGGTGTATACATACCACAGTTTCCTTATCCAATCATCCATCAATGGACATTTAGGTTGGTTTGATGTCTTGGCTATTATAAACAGAGCTGCGATGAACATGGAAGTGCAGGTATCCCTTTGACATGATGATTTCCATTGCTCTGGGTGTATACCCAGAAGTGGGATCGCTGGATCATATGGAAGATCTATCTGTAGTTGTTTGAGAAACCTCCATACTGTTTTGCATAGTGGTTGTACTAATCTACAGTCCCTCCAACAGTGTAGGAGTGTTCCCTTTTTTCCACACCCTCGCCAGCATTTGTTATTCACTGTCTTTTTGATTATAGCCAGTTTAACCTCAGGTACCTGTTCAAAATAATAGGCAGCCTCTGGGAGCCGTTGCTGTTCCTTGCACGGACCCAAATTGGAACTACCAGCAGCTATTATAAACAGAGCTGTGATGAACATGGAAGTGCAGGTATCCCTTTGACATGATGATTTCCATTGCTCTGGGTATATACCCAGAAGTGGGATCGCTGGATCATATGGAAGATCTATCTGTAGTTGTTTGAGAAACCTCCATACTGTTTTCCATAGTGGTTGTACTAATTTAAAGTCCCACCAACAGTGCAGGAGCATTCCTTTCTCTACATACCCTTGCCAGCATTTGTTATTCACCGTCTTTTTGATTATAGCCAGTCTACTTGGGTGAGGTGGTTTCTCAATGTAGTTTTAATTTGCATTTCTCTGATGATTAGTGATATTAAGCATTTTTCCATGTATCTGTTGGCCATTTGTATGTCTTCCTTTGAAAAATGTCTATTCAGCTCCTTTGCCCATTTTTTAATTCTGTTATTTGTTGGGGGGTTTTTTTATTGTGTAATTGCTTGAGTTCCTTGTATATTACGGATATTAATCCCTTGTCAGATGCATAGTTAGAAAAAATTTTCTCCCACTCTGTAGGTTGTCGTTTCACTCTATTGATTGTTTCCTATGCTGTGCAAAAGCTTTTTAGTTTGATATAGTCCCATTTGTTTACTTTTTCTTTTGCTGCTTGTGCTTTTGGCCTCATATTTATAAAGTCTGTGCTCAGACCTGGTTCCTGAAGTGTTTCACCTATACTTTCCCTAAGTAATTTTACAGTTTCAGGTATTATGCTTAAGTCTTTAATCCACTTTGAGTTGATTTAGTATATTGTGAGAGGTGCATATCTAGTTTCATTCTTCTGCATGTGGATATACAATCTTCCCAGAACCACTTGTTGAAGAGACAGTCTTTTCCCCGATATAGATTTTTGTTGACTTTGTCCAATATCAGATGGCTGTAAGCCTGAGGGGTGATTTCTGGATCCTAAATTCTGCTTCACTGGTCTGAGTGTCTATTTTTATGCCAGTACCATGCTGTTTGGGATGCAATCGCTTTATAATATAACTTGAATTCAGGTAGTATTATGCCTCCAGCTTTATTTTTTTTCCTCAGGATTGCTTTGGCTATTCAGGGTCTTTTGTTGTTCCATATGAAAGGTAAGATTGTTTTTTCCATTTCTGTGAAAAATGTCATTGGTATTTTGATGAGGATTGCATTGAATCTGTAGATCACTTAGGGTAGTATAGACATTTTCACAATGTTAATTCTTCCAATCCAAGACCATGGAATATCTTTCCATCTCTTTGTGTCATCTTTAATTTCTTTCAGTAGTGGCTTGTAGTTCTCATTGTAGAGATCTTTCACCTCCTTGGTTAAATTGATCCCTAGGTATTTTATTTTTTTCATGACCATTGTAAATGGGATTACTTTCTTTATTTCTCTTTCTGTTAGTTCATTATTTGAGTATATAAATGCAACTGATTTGGGGGCATTTATTTTGTATCCTGCAATGTTACCAAAGTTATTAACCAGCTCTAGGAGTTTTTTGATAGAGTCTTTAGGTTTTTCTTTATATAGTATCATGTCATCTGCAAATATAGACAGTTTGACTTCATCTTTTCCAATCTGGATGCCCTTTATTTCTTTCTCTTGCCTGATTGCTCTGTCTAGGACCTCCAGCACTATGTTAAATAGAAGTGGTGAGAGTGGGCATCCTTGTCTTATTCCTGCTCTTAAGGGAAAGACCCTCAGTTTTTCTCCATTCAGAATGATACTGGTGGTGGGCTTGTCATAGATGGTTTTTATTGTGTTGAGATACTTTCCTTCTGTACCTAATTTGTTTTTATCATGAAGGGATGTTGAATTTTGTCAAGTGCTTTTTCAGCATCTATTGAGATAATCACATGGTCTTTGTCCTTGAGTTTGTTGATGTGATGTGTCACATTTATTGACTCTTGAATGTTGAACCATCCTTGCATCCCTGAGGTGAATCCCATTTGATCAGATGTATAATTTTTTTAATGTGTTGCTCTATTATGATTGCTAATATTTTGTTGAGGATTTTTGCATCTATGTTTATCAAGAATATTGGCCTGTAATTTTCTTTTTTTGTTGTATCTTTATCTGGTTTTGGTATGAGAGTTATGTTGGCCTCATAGAATGAGTTTGGGAGAGTAGCTTCTGTTTTGATTTTTTGGAATAGTTTGAGTCGAATTGTTATTAACTCCTCTTTTAAAGTTTGATAGAATTCAGTTGTGAAGCCATCCAGACCTGGACTTTTCTTTTTTGGAAGATTGCTGATTACCACTTCAATCACGATGCTTGTTATTGGTCTGTTCACGTTTTCTGTCTCTTCTTGGTTCAGTCTGGGTTGTGTATGTGTCGAGAAACTTATCTGTACCTTCCAGATTTTCATATTTGTTGCCATACTGTTGTTTATAATAGTCGCTAATGGTTCTCTGTATTTCTGCGGTATCAGTTGTAATGTCTCACTTTTAATTTCTGATTTTTGTTATTTGGGTCTTCTTTTTTTTTTTGTTAACCTCACTAATGGTTTGTCTATGTTATTTATCTTCTTGGAAAACCAACTTTTGTTTCATTGATCTTTTCTATTGTTTTTTGTGTCTCTATTTTATTTAGATCTGCTCTAATCTTAATTATTTCTGTCTACTATCTTTAGGTTTGGATTGTTGTTTTTCAAGTTCTTTGAGGCATAGCGTTAGGTCATTTATTTGAAGTCTTTCCATTCTTTTGATGTAAGCATTTATTGCAATAAATTTCCCTCTCAGTACTGCTTTTACAGTATCCCACAGGGTTTGGTATGATGTGTTTTTACTTTCATTAGTTTCAAGAAATTTTTTGATTTCCTGTTTAATTTCTTCTTAGACCCATAGGTCATTCAGGAGACTATTGTTTGGTTTCCATGTATTTGTATAGTTTCCAGAGTTTTGCTTATTACTAATTTCCAGTTTTAGTACATTGTGGTCTGAAAAGATACTTAGAATGATTTCAATTTTTTAAAATTTTCTGAGACTAGATTTGTGACCTTATGTGGTCTATCCTGGAGAATGTTCCATGAGCTGATGAGAAGAAAGTGTATTCTTTAGTTTTGGGGTGAAACGTTCTGTATATATCTGCCAGGTCCAGTTGGTCTAAGGTGTAGATTAAATCCTGTGTCTCTTTGTTGATTTATTGCCTGGAAGATCTGTCCCATACTGAGAGAGGGGTGTTCAGATCACCCACTATTAACATATTAGGGCCTATTTCTTTCTTTAGTTCTAAGAGTGTTTGCTTTATATATCTGGGTGCTCCAGTATTGGGTGCATACATATTTATGGTTATTACAACTTCTAGCTGGATAGATCCTTTTATCATTGAATAATGGCCTTCTTTGTCTCTTTTTATGTTTTTTGGTTTGAAGTCTATTTTGTCTGATATAAAAATAGTTATTCCTGCTCATTTTTGGTTTCCATTTGCATGTTATATCTTTTTCCATCACTTCACTTTTAGTCCATGTGTGTCTCTACAGGTGAGGTGGATCTCTTGAAGACAGCATATACTTGGGTCTAGCTTTCTAATCCAATCAGTCTGTCTGTGCCTTTTGAATGGGGAGTTAAATCCATTCACGTGTAGGGTAGTTATTAACAATTATTGTTTAATTCCTGCCATTTAATTGCTTTTTGTTTAGATGATTTAAATACCTTTTGATCATTATTTCCCCCTTTTATTTCTCTTCTTCAATGTTAGTTGGAAAGTTAATGTGGCATGATTTAGCTTCTTTCTCTTTCTTGCTGGCATTTTTGTTTTAATGGTGGGTTTTGCTCTTTCTTGTGTATTTGTGATAGTGGTCATCATTTTTCAGATTCCATATGAAGGACTCCCTTGAGAATTTCTTGCAGGGCTGGTTGTGTAGTGGTGAACTCCTACAACTTTTGTTTGTTTGGGAAATACACTATTTCTCCCTCATTTCTGAAAAAGAGCCTTGCTGGGTAAAGAATTCTTGGCTGTAGGTAACCTTCCTTGTCAGAGCCTATATTCTTAACCACTTCGTTGGTGGTTTTTAAAATTGTTAATGAGACTGTAATAAATATTTTTTACTATTACCTATAGTAAGAAATGCTTTATAACACAACCCAGTACACACACATATGTCATAATATATATGACACATTATACATGTCATATATATTCTGTTATATGCCCATATATTATGTCATATACATAATTGAAACTAAAATTTTACAAAACTATACCTATTCTTACTTAATGCAATGCACTGATATTTTCTATTCTATTTTATTATTTAAAAACTACTGATCACTCTCTGATTTCAAAAACTGACTTCAAAAATCCACTGAGAGTCATGACCTGAAGTTTGATAAACAAGGGATTGCATTTCTCTTTACCACCATAGGAATTTCATGATGATTAAATAAGAAAATATACACAGAGCATTTAGCACAATGTCTGGCACATTCTGTGTGCTCAATACATCATAGCTATTATTATTGATCTTGAAAACTAGCTGTTAGTTACAGGAGACAGGGACACTGAGGGGAAAATCCTGATTGGGCTATTTATTGCCAGTTAGGATCTGTCCTTGGTAGTGAAATGGAGAATTTCCCCAGTATCTTTACCTTGTTCTGCAAAGAAAATTAGTATTCAGAAAGAGAGCTGACTCGTGGTTAACTCTGGTTTCCTCTTCTCCACTAAAAAAGGGCAAATTACAAGCTGTGACTTTCTTCTGGAACCCTCAGTACTTCTAATTTACTGATCTATGTTTACATCTAACACTTATCCTGGACGTGATGGTCAACACAGAAATGGTCTTCAAAAGTTGTCCTGCTGGGGAGAAATATTCATTTCTTATTGATGCTTTGTCAAATTGCCACAAAATTAGTGCTTAAAACAACACATATGTATTTTCTTACAGTTCTAAAGGTCAGAAATCTGAGCTGGGTCTCACTGAGCTAAAATCAAGGTTTCAGCAGGGCCGCATTCCTTTCTAGAAGTTCTAGAGGAGAATCCATTTTCTTACCTTTTCCAGTTTCTTCCTAGAAGCCATCTGTGTTTCTTGGCTCATGGCCTCTTCATCCATCTTCAAAGCCAGCAACAGCAGATTAAATCCTTCTCATGTTGAATCACTCTAACTCTGACATTGACTCTATCATCACATCTCTTTCTCTGACTATTCTGCCTTCCTCCTACATCTTTGAAAGACCTTCGTGATTATACTGGGTCCACTTGAATAATCCAGGACAATTTCCTTATTTTCAGATCCTCAACTTAATCACATCTTCAAAGTCCCTTTTGCCATGTAAGGTAACACCATATGTTCCAGGCATCAGGATATGGACACTTGGCAGGACTGGGAGAGATCGGATGTCCAACTCTTCTGCCTAACACAGGAGACAAACCACAGAAAATAGCAAATAGGATATAACAACAATAACCCATGACACTTATTGGACATTTAGTATGCAGCAGGCACTGTGCTGAGTGATTTACTTGCCTTGACTCATTTCCTTGGTGAGAAACCAGGACTCCAAAAAATAATGCAAATTGCTGAAAGTCATAGAGATAGAAAGTGGGAAACTGAGAACTGCCTGCCTTCAAAGATCATGCTCTCAATCACTACATTATATATAGCTTAAGTACTACATATGGTACATTTTAGTGGTTTGAAATTTTCTCCCTCACAGACTCTTTTTACTCTTTCCCCCAAGGAACCTATTTTGAAAAATTTTGCATATTAAAATATTTTTCATTAACCAAAGACAAATTTGTTTTCTTTTTTTAATTTTAACTTCTCAATATACATTGTAATCAATTTTCATGACCCTTTACCCATTCCTCTCCCCCCCGCCACATAATCTCTGTTCACTTGAACCAAAGACAAATTTCTAATTGTAATGTTTGATAGCTTTGAGCTTACCTCTTTGCCTCTTTTTGGATTTGTATAGTTCCAGCCAAAATAATTCACCATAATGTCTTATTTAACACATTTTGGCATCATTTTGGAATAGTAAAAACAGGAACTCAAATAACCATCTTTGTAGATGCCTGACGGATTGTCCCGGATTGAAGTAATGATCTAGGAGTTCAGTAAGGAAGGGAATTGATGGTGCTGGAGCAGTCAGAAGAAATGGGTCTGACCTCAGTCTCAAAGAACCAGAAATTTCAGACAGATCAGAGAAGAATAGAGAATACCAATGGTGTCTAGGAAGTGGGAACAAGTGCATGTTGGGATAAGACATAGGAAACTTGTTAGGGAGAAACAGAAAGGGAGATTAATTAAAGGAGAGTAAATAAAGCATGGAGTCTTTGAAAGACAGGTTTTAAAAAAGGTTAAATTTAAGTAGGCTGGAAAATACAGAATCTGGAATGTTTCTGGGCAGGAGGGCTTGGGCTTGGGGAGGCTAATTAGCACTAGAACAAAGAGCAAGAAGAAAGGAGGAGGAGAGAACTGGCAATTGTAGTCTCCTTCTGCAAGGGAGATTGGCTGCAAGATGTGAAAGGAGTAGAGACTAACTTATCCTTTTGATTCTTCTAAATTTTATATGATTCACGTGTATAAGCTAATAATTTAGAGATATATACATGTATATGAAGGTTTTCAAAAAGTTCATGAAAAATAGAATTAAAATAACTTTTTGAAGACCTCCCACCACCACCACCACCAATAAGACCATCTTTACTGACCCACAATGCCATAAAGTAAAATAAGACATCTGCTCTTGGCATGCTTAAAAGCTCAGGGTAAGCCATTTCCCAATTCTGTCCATACCCCCACCGTAAAGCTACTTCAGCTATTTTCACATTGGCTTAAAATATTGCTCCTTTGGCCACTGTCTTCCTACCTCACCCTAAGCATCAACTCTAGTTTGGGCTGGAGCCTAGGAATTTAAATTATTTTTTTACATTTGCCCAGTTTGGATGAGAAACTATTTCAGAACTGCTTCCAAAATCTCACGAGATGCTGTCATTTACTCCCAATATCTATGATCAGTAACAGAATCACGAAGCCTACACGTCATGATCCAGCCCTCTATCCTGGCTCAGACAACACCCACCATTGGTTTCATCCCCACATCTTGCTCCCCCTTCATCATAGTGGATTGGCATCAATATTTACCTTTTCCAATTAGTGTACAATCCAAAGGAATTGTTTATCTCATCAATCAACAGGTATCCTATAATTATCTACTTTTGTTTTTAAAAGCTAACTAATGAAATGACTCAATGATCATTTTTACAGGACGACGGTGAAACTGCACTTTTTGAATGATCTGTGCTTCACTATTGTTTCACTATATTTATACTATTGGAGAGCTCATCAGTCAAAGCAGGCATCCCACAAGGCCAAGGCAGCCAACCTGTTGCATTAGCGCTACGAGCAGTAACTGAGGCAAATGGTGGGCTTTATAATTCTTTATATGTTTTCAGGTTTAGGGAAAGAGTTGCATTAGAAAATGATTCTTTAATCAGGTTGTGATATAACTGTATTCAAAACCAAAGTGTTAAGCTCTTACTAAGAGATTACATGTTATGCATGAGATTAATAAACAAGTACAAGTTACAACAGGTATAGGAGAGAGAATAAATCAAAACTGACTGGCACAGCTAGATCCTGAAAGCCGGTTTGGTTACTTTTTGTACATTTTGCCAGTTTCCATGTATACGAACACATGCCCATTGTATTAATAAAAGTATTACATCTAATAATCTGATCTGCCGTCACATGTTAGTCAGTAGAGAAGTATTTACTGAGCTCCTCACAGATGAGTAATCTTAGAAACTATGTTAACAGGAAAACATACAAGGGTAGGCCCATTGCTGGACCTCTAAAAACTGTTTACTCTTCTCTTAGGACTCCTAGGAGGCAGGACACCCTGTGTTTTTCTATATGTGCCAAGCTTAGTATTCACCCTCAAAACAACACTAAACTAGAATAAAGAAAACCTTAGAGCAGAGCCAGGAGCCACAATTAAAATTAACTAATGTGTCACAGTTCATGAAGCACTTCCACGTGCATTATCTCATTCATTCCTCCTGCCACTTATGTAAATGAGGAAAGCAAGTTTCAACAAGGACAGGCAACATGGGTACTAAAATAGAGACTGGACTGGAATCCACACATGATCCTGTTAAATAGCTCTAGCCTTTCCCCATCTACCCACAAATTATGGATAAGAACTTATAAACTCACAATATGACACTCAACTCTTGAAACACTTAATTGCTCCAGAGTGTAGTAGATACAGACTTGACTGACCATGACTGGCTCCCTTGCAGCATGCAG
>NW_007730934.1:187791-191499 GCF_000696425.1 Galeopterus variegatus | reverse complement strand
GTTGGTTCCGAACTTTGGATAAAGAGTATCATTTATTAGCCCCATCATATCTCACTAGGGATAATAATAGTTACAGCACAAGATTGTCTTAACAAATACTATATTTGGTAGCATGTAAATACCTTTTATGTACAAAAATTTCATATTTCAGTATCATCTTTTTTCATGTATCTATTCCATAATAAATTTTTAAGGAGATTAATTTATTCACTCAATCAGATAACTGAGTTTTGACTAAATCTTCTAAGAAGGATAAACTTAAGTCTAACATCTAATTGAAGTCTAAACAAAATATCTTCCATACAAACTTTTCAGTTATACATGGTTTATTTTTAATATTTAATAAACTTTTTTTTTTTTTGACTGGTAAGGGGATTGCAACCCTCGGCATGGTGTGGATCCGAACCTGCCACCTCAGCGTGCCAGTGCCGCACTCTCCCGAGTGAGCCACGGGGGCCGGCCCTATATTTAATAAACTTTTAATAGGTAATAGGAAATACCACTGCATTGGATACAGTCTAGAGTTTAGAGAACTATATGAATATTGGTTGCAAAGGTTTTTTTTAATCTGGTATTTTTTTTCATAACTCTGTGTCTGTGAACTATAATAGTTTTTAAACATGAATTTGGTAACTCTGAGAAAACAAAAACTTGAAATAAGCATGCCAGATTGTCCTGCATGCTCTTAATCCAAGAATTGTGGTCTTCAAGTAGCCATAATAACGTCTTTCCATTGTCTAAAGTGACAGTAAGTAAATTATTATCATTTTCATTTATGACCCAAAGCACTGGTAAACAAAAGCGAATTTGGTCCTTGTCTTCAAGGAGCTCACATTTGAAAGAAATCATTCTTTGACATTTCATAAGCCAGCCTTGACAGTCATTTTATAAAGTTGATAATTCTCACTTAAGCTAAAATCGACAAAGCCACAAATACTTTAGTTTGGGAATGGAAACTAATATTTATTGGATATAACTTGTGTACGTAATCCCGTTAATTCTCATAACACCCTTTACAAAGGTATTACTATCACTATTTAATAGATCAAAGACATTGAGGCTTGATGATATTACATAATACGAGTACAAAAAATGTCATACACATTGGTTAGCAAAGAAGATTTTAACTCACCTCCATCTAATTCCAAAGCCCATATTTTTCCTGCTAAAATAAATCAGTTAAAGTCAATTACACGCCAAGTCAAAGTTGTTATTGCAACAAGATTTTTAAAGGATAAAAATGATGTATATAAGGACTTTAGTTATTGCTTTTGTAGGCAGCACTGTAGAGAGCTTTTATAACTTTCTGCATCCCATATCACATACCAAAGAGCCTTTCCCATCACATACATTTAATAAATGTTGAGTTAAATTGTTAATAAGTAAAAGAAAAAGCGAATTATAGTCATGGAGTTAGTTTCATAAAATTTGTCATTCCAAACAGTAAACTATTAAAGAGACACATTAACACTTTAAGAGTGCTAGTCTGTGCTTCTTTAAATGACATGCTTGCTCACAAATAAATTAACTCTTTACATAATAGAGTGTTGAGCTGCATCAATGTATCCACACTCCATCTCTCAGCAGTCGAAAACCATTTTATGAGGACAGTCGAACAGATTCAGGATGAAGCAATATAATTATCTTAGTTCAAATTGTGGCTCTGCCTTACACAAGTAACTAACATTTCTGTGCCTCAATTTCTTCATCCATAAAACGAGAATGATAATAGCACCTACAGTACAGTGTGTTGTATTAAACGAGTTATTACATGTAACATGCTTAGAAGAGCACTTAACACATAGTTAGCATCATATAAGTGTTAATTATTAAAGCCATTGTTATTGTTGTTGTTTTTAAGAAATTTAAAACCTTGGATTCATGTCCTCATAATCCATGAAGAACATAAAGAATGGCCAGAATCTTTTCCTCCCAAGATCCAGGCTCTGAAATAGCTCCAATAATACAGACAAATCCCCAGAGAAGTCAGAGCAGCCAGCTCTTTGCCTGAGATACAGACAGTGAGGGCTCCTAGCTGGGTAATAACTACTCTATGAACCTGTCAATGTCCTCTACCCAAAGACCACCAAAAACACATCCACACTTCTACAAAGCTATGTTTATTGATTCATTGCAAGGAGGAGAAACAAATTTTATAGAGAAACATGGGGCATCTCAGTAAGAGGGTGTTAGGAGGAACTTAGTATATGATTGGGGCTTGTGCTAGGTGATTTGGGGGAGTATTCAAGGAAATGGGGATCTTCTCTGGACTAGAAGCTGTCCGGAAGCAAAGTATCTTAATAATCCTTACCTAAACATGAAGTAGGGCTAATGCTATAATTGGAAAAGCAGCAGCATTATTAGCCAGGAAAGGGGAATGTTTGCTCACTTTGTGGTTTGGACAATGTTCTTATTTTTGTCTGTTCAGACATGATCATTAAAATTTTATTTTTGTCTTTCTCCACTATAGTCACAAAGTAGCCTTGTCTGAGGTTGGTGTTCTGTGAAAGTGTTTACATTCAACAGGAGAACTCCACAGCTTCATTGTGAATGCCAGGACAGCTCCTGGCTAGCAGAGGCTGCATTTCTATTTCTCAAACTAGATAAGAAAGCTTTGCTCAAAGGGCAGAGCTGGTCAAAAACTAACAACTATGATGGTTATTATTTACCTGTATTGACAGGTTGACAGTTTATAACCTGTTCATAAAATTTATAAAGAAGGACAGTTTATAAAGAAGGGCCTGTTTTTAAAGGATAGTTTATAAAGTCCTTCTATGTTCATTAGATAATTTGAGTCATTCAGAACAATACTGGGAATAAACAGGCCATAGGACCTCCATGTTGCACAATTCCGGGGGCCTCATTCATAATGTATTCCATATGAATGACACCTCCTCAGTGTGAATAATGCCTCCTGGAGTTGTGCAACAAGGCTGCCCTGGCAGGGTAGACATTTCTATTCCTTTGAACAATTATGAAACTTGATTTACATAAGCTTCCTTTACTGGGAAATAAGTTCCTTTTTTCACGTAAATCTTAGGGTTCTCCTTGGCAATCTGTTGAGCTGCTGTTGGACCCCTAACTCAGTCAGTTTCCCCTTCCAGACAATTGTACCAGCCTACCTTGTTATGACCTTGATGGAGTTTGGATGTGTTGTCCCCTCCAAAACTCATGTGGAAATTTGATCTCCAATATGGCAATGTTGGAAACTGATTGAGTCATGGGGGCGGATCCCTCATGAATGGATTAATGGTCTCCCTGGGGGAGGGGAGATTAATGAGTGACTTCTCGCGAGAGCTCGTTGCTTAAAAAGACCCTGACACCTCCCCTCTCTCTCTCTTGCTTCCTCTCGCCATGTGATCTGCTTGTACTCACCGGCTGCTGCCACTTTCCGCCATGAGTAGAAGCAGCCTGAGGCCCGTGCCAGATGCAGTTGTCCCAGAATCGTAAGCCAAATAAACCTCTTTCCTTTATAAATTACCCAGTCTCAGGTATTCTGTTATAGCAACACAAAACATACTAAAACAGACCTAAACTACACGGGCTACTACAAAAAGAAAAGTTCCACCTTCTTCCACAGCCATGTCTGGATGCCAAAAAGGATACTAAATTTATAACTTCTTTCACGTAGTAACTTCCTAAAACAAAAGAGAGAAAGAGAGAAAGAGAGAAAGAGAGAAAGAGAGAAAGAGAGAAAGAGAGAAAGAA